>NC_136004.1:31156862-31184362 GCF_048128805.1 Centroberyx gerrardi | reverse complement strand
TGAAGGTCAGCTAGCTAACTAGCTAACCTAGATAACGTAGTAGCAATAAGCTAGCAGCAGAGCGCTAGGCTTCATAATATCAGCTCCCTCCTCTCTTACCTGTTGCCTTTTTCAGTGAGCTTCAGTCTAACATTCCTTAAACAGAAAAACTGATTCTTTGGCTCCGCCCATTGAAGTTTATCTCAACCAATTGATTGATTATTCGTGCCTCCAGAGCTGCTCTGCCTCCGAGAAATGTTTGTATAACTAAAAACCCCCCCCCCCCCCCCCCCCCCCCCCACACACACACACACACACATTTGCAGTGAGACAGGCACTTTGGCTCGCGATGCTGCAATTAGTCTTTAGAGTGCAGCTCCGGAACAGCGAAGATATAATGTCAGACATTGTTGATGCCGCCGTGCAACATCTGGACCTCCGCTCCGCTGAGGCTGGCTCCACTGTAATTTGCCAGGGAACGGTAGTAAAAACAAGGAGAGGTGCGCAGCCTGTAAAAAGACAAGAGGGCCGGGCTTCTCCTCATCTGTCATTAGTCTGCAGACTCATTCATCTCTCTGGCATGTGTGTGTGTGAAAAATACAGGTACCGCAGTATCCCAGAGATCCCTGAGATTTGTTTTACACCGGTGGGAAAGAGCTACTTCTGGTTGCCCGGCTTTAGGGGGTGGGAAAGCATTCGGAACTGGAAAAAAGAAATATATATATATATATATGTTTTCATCTGGAATGGTATAGTGCAAGGGCAAGTAGGCCCCAGGGACTCGAGACGCCGGATTCCTGCTACGTCCGGTTCTCAGATCGTTGGAAGCACTAGAATCGATGGCAGAGAGGTATTGATCCGGCTGATAATAGTCTGCATGAGAGGGCTCACAGGCTGCTGCGGATCCTAATGAACAGCCTATAGAGTAGCAGCGCTGTCCTCGCGCTGACTTTGGTTACCGCCTAAGAATAGGAGAAATAAGAGCTTGTGGTGGAGATCATTATTTTTGATGCTGCGGACGGAGAGAGCTACTTACATGGCTGCCCTTCTTTCAGTGGGGACCTATTCTGAGCCTGCAGATAGATCTAATTCACCCCGGAGGCGACGGAAGAGTCCTCAACACGAAAAGGAAAGCTGCCGGTCAATCCATAAGATTCATCGGTCTGTAGAGGAGCTCGTATCTCATTTCTTATTAAAGACAAAAGACGGTCTGGGCCCTTAGGAAAACTTTTCCTGACGAAATTAGAAGTTTTAGAAGAAATTAAGTCGGTATCATCTTTTAAATCACCTCTTAAAACCCATTTTATAGACAGCCTTTTTATGTGTTTTCACCTGTTTTATTCCTGCTGAATTTGCCGGTTTTATTCCTTTATAGCCCCTGCTTTAAATTCATTTCCCACTTGCTTATCTTCTTAGTTTTTACTTATTATTGTCTCACTGTCTTATAAAGCACTTTGCAGCTCTGCTATGCAAAGTTCCACACAAATGAAGTTTTATCCTTATTAGTATTAGTCTGCTCCTCAGCGCGTTAGAGCGCACAGGTCGTCTGATTTGGATTAAGTCTTTAAAGTGTGGAGTAAGCAGAAATGGTCGGAGGCAAACAGTATTAAGAAAATTCATACACACAGGATCTGCTTAGTTTATAGATGCTTGTCTCAACAGATTTCCAAACAAGCGTAAGCCTGCTGGAGAAGGACTTTGCTCGCGGTTCTCGCGGCACGTTTCAGCTGTGCACCGAGGCTTTAACACCGGCCACCTCGCTTTAAAAACCCCCCGTGACCTTTTGAAAAGCCCGGTGTCGACGCTGCTCGGCTCACACAAAAGACCAGTTGAATGGAACAGGTGAAAATGGGGCAGCTTTGCGTTTTATTGAGTCCAGGGAGGGAGGGAGGGAGGGAGGGAGGGATGGGGGGACCACTTGTTGTTTTCTTTCACGGGGTCGGGGTCTTGTTAGGGGGCAGTAATGCTTTAACTGTCAGATTAGGATGTCCAAGCCGTGGCCCGAGCCTCTTTAAGGGGGAAAGCGTGGCGTTTTGTCACGTATGCAGGCCTTAGTGAGGCGGCAGGTTGTCCTAGTGGTCAGAGAGACTGTCCCGTAACTGGAAAGGTGCAGGTTCGACTCCTTCAACAGCTGCTATAACTCCATTTACACCTGGTGGGTTAAAATGACATCTGTATCTAGCAGAGGTGGGAAGTAACTAAGTACATTTACTCAAGTACTGTATTTAAATACAATTTCAAGGCACTGGCACTTTACTTGAGTATTTCCATTCTGTGAGACTTTCTACTTTTCCTCCACTACATTTCAGAGGGAAATCTTGTACTTTTTCCTCCACTATATTTATCTGCCGGCTGGAGTTACTAGTTACTTTGCAGAATAAGGTTTTACACGCAAAACATACGATGAGCTCATAAAATATGTTGCATTGTTAGAGTTTAAACTCCCCAACAGTATATGGAGCAGTTAGACCGACAACATTAAAATACTTCTGACAGGTTCATGCTTCAATAATTTAACTCTCTGAGAGAATGAGGACTTTTACTTTTGATACTTCAGTACATTTTACTGATAATACTTTTGCTAAAGTAAACTTTTGAATGCAGAAGTTTTACTTTTAATTAAGTATTTCTCCATTATGGTAGTACTTTTACTTAAGTAAAGGATTTGAGGACTTTTTCCACCACTGCTATCTAGATATGCTATCCAGATGATGATCAATCTGATCACGCCCTTTTGCATTTACACCTGGTAGTTATGTGCGTTCTCGTTGTCTGCGTTCTGTCTGCGTTGAGATTTCATCATTTTTCATGCTATGCAAAGCAGGCAAGGTGGGGAGGTGGGATTGTCAACAAAAACAAACATGGCGGGTCAGTAGACGTTATTAGTGATACTATTAAAAATACTAACACACTGTACGAAGTGCATTTACACCTGGCTGACGAAATGCAGACCGGCAGATCCGATCACATTCTTATTGCAATGCGTACTGTGTGCATTTAGTTTAGTTTAGTTAAGCAAGAAAGTATAATACAAGATGCCAATAGACAGCATTAAACGATTGTCCAGTATGCAGGTGGTTGGAAAAAAGCCACAGGGTTTGTGTGAGATGGCACCTGTATCAAATACAGCTGAGTCACTGAGAAGCAAAGGAAATGAACTTACAAATAATTACCTTACAAATAAAAATGACTTACAAATGAAAATGAAAACATTAGTAAAAATAGGGAAAAGAGTACAAAAGGGTTTTACACCTTGCATCAACATGTTTTCTCCTGATCCAGATAAGATATCCAGATGCAGACCATGTTTTAATACCAGGTGTAAATGGGATCTGTGTCCAGCAGCAGCCATGTTGTCCTGTTGAAGTGACCTTGAGCAAGACTCTGAACCGCCCTCTGCTCATCGCTGTCACTCTGCAGGAGTCTCAGAGAAATAACTACAATCTAAGTGCTGAAGATGAAGCTGGGAAAGGCTTTGTCTTTGTAGCTCTGCAGTAAATGGAAATTCAGGACTGTGAATATGAATTTTTCATTATCTCTCTAAACTGAGAAGTTTGAAAAACTGACAAACGGTACAGATTTTTTTTTTCTTTAGTCATATTATATTACTTTGGTTCAGATTAGTCGAGTCCTTTAATTTCAGCTGCACAAAGCCTTAAACCTTACATTCTCTTTATAGCGCCCTTGTGAAGATCAATCGATCGAGTATCCTCTTGAAGATCAATGTGCGACCGTTTAATTGGTTTTCACATGTTGACCGGGATGAAGACAGCGCCGCGTGCTTTATGATGACTGATCCTCCCGGGGTATTTTCTCTTGAACTCTTAATTACACAGTACCCGTTCCAAGTATTCTGCGCTCCGATGGGAATCAAAGCACTGGAGGGCAGGAAGTTTTTAAGCGGAAAGTACAGACCGGCTGCGATGAGTCAGACGTGACCCCGAGGCTGCTGCTTCTCTTGTAAATTAGCCTTAAGAGGCCTCAGCAGCGGCCGCCTCCCCGCCCTCCGGCGCCTGATGACGAGGGCCCGTTAATGAGCGCCAAGGATGCCCCCGGGGCCGAAGCTTCATACAAAAGAGACTCCACAGTAACAAGAAAAAAAAAAAAAACCTCTTGATTCCGTGGGCCCTGCATTTCTGTGCCACTGAACCATGTCTAAAGCAGAAGGTAGCACTTCATTGGCGTTCCTCTCTTCTCTCCCTTTTCCCCAAGACCCATGCGGCGAGGGAAGGATTAGGGAAGTCAACCAAGCCCGAGCCCCAACAGGGGAGCTGTGTAGGAGGGTTGGGGGGGGGAGGTGGAGGACGGGGTGGGATGGGGAGGTGGAGGACGGGGTGGGGGGGGAGGTGGAGGACGGGGTGGGGGGGTTGCTGCAGCTCAGGCCTTCAGTTGTACTTTATGCAGAGGTGGAAAAAGTACAGACTCTTAAGTTAAAGTAGCAATACCATAATGGAAAAAATACTCCATTAAAAGTAAACATGCTGCATTCAAAAGTTTACTAGCTAAGTAAAAGTATAGAAGTATTGGCAGTTAAATGTACTTAAAGTCCCCATGAAATAAACTCTCATTACTTTTTACTTCCTGGAATATACAGTATCTTTCATTGTGACATCACACTGGACTAGTAGGTGTAAAATATAAATTTCTAACCAATAAAAGCATCCGATTTTTGAACAGTCCCGCCCCTCTGCGCCCCTCCCATCAAATACAACCGCCTTTCTCTCCCTGACTCATATTCCAATACATCAAATCAGGGAAGTAAAGATGCCGTTTCATGGGGTCTCTAAGTATCAAAAGTAAAAGTCTTCATTCTTTCAGAGAGTTAAATTATTGAAGCATTAACCTGCAAGAAGTATTTTAATGTTGTCGGTCTAACTGCTCCATATACTGTTGGGGAGTTTAAACTCTAACAATGCAACATATTTTATGAGCTTATCGTGTGTTTTGCATGTAAAACCTTATTCTGCAAAGTAACTAGTAACTCCAGCCGGCAGATAAATGTAGTGGAGGAAAAAGTACAAGATTTCCCTCTGAAATGTAGAGGAGGAAAAGTAGAAAGTCTCACAAGATGGAAATACTCAAGTAAAGTGCCAGTACCTCCAAACTGCACTTGAGTAAAAGTACTTAGTTACTTTCCACCTCTGACTTTATGTGTGTGTAAGGCAGAATGAATAGCTGTCCGCCACAACAAGAGCTGAGAGGGAAGATACTGCCAAACGAAAAAGCCCGGCACATCCTTTCTGTCCTTATCAGACAAGCCTCCGCTTCCCCTCCGTCTGTTACCTGAGATTGCCTTTTGTAATGACTCTCTTTTTCTCGCCCATGTGAGGCGGGTAGTTGACAAAAAAAAAGAAGACGGAGCGAGAGAGAGAGAGAGAGAGAGAGAGAGAGTTGTGATGTAGTTCTTGTTTGATTATAGCGCTGCGAACAAAGTGTGTTTTTGTTGTTATAATAAGTCTTTGGAGTTATTATGCTGTACGACTCCCGCTGCGGACCCCCCGTGGAGATTTTCGTCTTTTTCCAACGCCGCGATCTCTTTCCCCCGGGGTCGATCGGCGGTGTGAATCAGATCAGTGCGATAAGCGACTCGCAGCTAAAACTGTCCCGGGTCTTGAATAACTCGTCGGTGACCTTCCCACACTACGCCGAGCTCAAACAATGGAGATTCATTAGCGCCGTATATCAACAGAGACTAACCGAGACGAACAGAAGGTGGAGGGGCTGCGGAGAGGTGACAGTGATGCAGCGGCGAAGAAAGCCATCGGTTGGAAATATACATCTTGTCTTTTCTCGGGCCCAGATGAATTGACTGCGGTGCCAAGGCTCCGCTCTGAAGACATACGTCAAAAAGAGCCTGCAGACTGAGAGGAACTGAGAAATATGGTGTGGTGAAACTCTTGAGAGGGGATTGAGTGACTTTTTAAAGGAAGTTCACTCAAAGTTAAAGGAGGTAAATAGCAAATCTAATATATTGGTACTTCGGGTTAAAGTCGGCGCTCGCTGAAGCCTAAAATCTCAATCTGTGTTGCTGGCAATCATTAGAGGAGTCAGTCAGTGCTGCGGTGATTTATAAGATGCTGCAATGACAGCAAGTCTTACCAGGGAAAGACGCATTTCCAAAGAAACGTTCTTGGTGTTAAAGCAATACTTCACTTAGTTTTAACATGGGGGTTATTTGGCACTTGACCGCCATGAAAACCAGAATATAAACTACTGACCAAGATCAGATTTTTAACAGAAATAGACAGAAAACTGACATTTAAATCGTTGGTGAACAGATTCAACAACAGATCCTGCTGCTGTGATTTTCAGTGGACTTTTGGTCCAGCGTTTTAGATCATAATTGTCGCCAAATAGCATTTTTAGATTTTTAGATAGGAGAGAACATAGCGGAGGGATACCATTTAGGAGAGATAGTTCCTGTTTGGGAGACCGGATCTACTTTTAATTTTTAAATACTAATTTTAGCGTAAACCAAGAATAGAAATGCAAAATGAGGACGAACCAGTTACTGCTTTATTGTCTTAAAAGCAGGATCTGTTGTTTGAATCTGTTCACAAACATGTTAAATGAAGCATCGAGTCATACGCCCCAGCTGTCATACACCAATCACAGCCCATTCTCACATCAAGGCGGTCCATTTAAATACGACTCCCTTCTCCATTGATCCTCGCTACACCAATGCTGCCTCACTCACTGCTGCTGCTGCTGCTGCTGGCAAAGCTTTGCCTCCACCTTTCTAGTTCAGAGTCTTAACGTGGCTCAAAGGTTAAAATTGTATTCAGTGTCTTGCTTTGGGCCCACTCTTGTATACCCTGGGGGGTTTTCTGCATTGCATCTAAAGAGCGGAGCCATCAGCGCCAAGCAAAACTGTATTTCCATTTGTTGCAATAAATGATTAAATCTATGACGAGAGTGTTCCTGACTGAAATGACAGTTTTCAGGATATTTTCAGATGCTACAAACTCGTCCAGCTGCATCTGATCTTGGTCAGTAGTTTATATTCTGGTTTTCATGGCGGTACAAGTGCCAAATAACCCCCATGTTAAAACTAAGTGGAATATTGCTTTGTTAACACACTTTTTTTTACCTCACAAATGACGCATTAGACTCGGATCCAAGCACCAAGCGCTCCGTCTGCATCAGAGAGGACGCAATGGAAAGAAAATGATCTTTCATTTCACCTGCTATTCATCACACACTTAGGAGGACAAAGGGATGTTTGCGAACCGTCTCCGACCAAAGAACCTGGCTGCGGTGAGCGGAGGCCATGAATGAGGCCATTGTGCGCTGGAAGTCGTCCCAGTTGCTTCCAAAGCGACCGAACGGCTTCCAGAAACACGCTTTTGTCCGTCCTCGTTTGTCCCCCCCCCCCCCCCCCCCCCCCCCGCCGGCTTCAGAGCGACTCCGCCGTCCCCGCAAGAGCTTCAAGAGTGTCGGCCCGCTCTTGGAAGTGAGAGCCAACCGCGGCTCCTCCGGGGACGCGCTACCTGCACCGCCCACGACCACAGACCACAACAACACCGCCCGACTCCACCTCCACCCCCGCCTCCCCCTCCGCCCCCGCACCTTCCCTCGCCGCATGCACACATCTGCATAATGAAATTCAAGGGGTGGCTGATCCGAAAGGCTTTGTGCGAGGCTGCCAGGAGGCTTTGAACTTGCACTGATCGACAGAAGGAATTCACTTTGTTGTTTACACCCACAACACAGCCTCCCTTTTAGAGCCCAGTCACTCCTCCCCTCCCCCCCCTCCACCCCCCCCCCCGTCCCACGACAGGAGGGGGAGGGTGCAAGGAGAGAGAAAGCAGGGGGGGGGATTTGTGCAAACATGGCCCTGTCTGAGCTGTTATCAGTGACCCAGCTTTGATACGGTGCTTCACAGAAAAGTAGTGATGTGTTCCTGCAGAAGCCGAACACTGCGGAGAGCGAGAGGAGGCAGAAAGCCACATCGGAATATAATATCATAATTAAATCGCAGAGTTATTATGTAATTCTTGGTGGAATTGCAGGAGTCGAGTTTAGTTAATTGGTTCTCGCGCTGTTGGTACAGTATTTGTTGATTAATATATAAAGGGTTTCAATTCCAAGTGCTTTGTATCCATTTTGGAAAAGTGTTGCTACTTGAATTTCATCCGTCACTATTTCAAAAATCTATCGGCAAAAACATTTTAACGTTGAATAGATACGAGGATCCAAATAAAGCGCCAAAATGAAAGTTGGGACAACACATATGAAGTCGTCCAGAACTGCTGCCTGCATCGTTTTGGGGAAATTGGGATCTAAATATCTTTTTGATATTAGTTCAAAACAGTTTCAGTTTGTTTTAATAGGATTTTTTTTTACTGTGCCATAATATTGTGAATGAGAACTTTGTGTTTGTTTGGGTTGTCGTCCCGCACGTCATCCATGAAATGCTTGCTGGGATTGCTTATAAAATATCTCCGGTCTTGAGATGATTCATAACTTTAATAGCAACTCACTGTGCTTTATTTATTTTTTTTGCCAGCTATCATAGTTGTTGTTCTTATGAAATGTCGGATATCTCATTTGGATTGAAATTCTTCATAAGAAGGATTAAAAATTCTCCACCACGACTTCTGGCAAAGATTGTGAAGCATTCTGTTTTGGTTTTTCAGAGTTGAATATATTTCATCCAGAGAGCCTCAGCGAGCTTAATGTGACTTTTGATTCCCCTTTTGCCCTTTTATGCTACACTTTTCTTCCCGACTCTAATGTGGAGCCTCAGAAGCTGTTTGGCTCTGATCCAAAGAACCGTCTCTAGCTGTTCCCTGGTTGTTGTTGTTGTATATTTCAGCACGGTGTGGGATGCTGTGTTTGCTCCTTTATTGATTAAAACAGTGGGAAATGTAAACCTCTCACGTAGTCAAATATATTCTTGGAGTCTTCATCTTCTGCACACCTGGTGGTCTCTGCTCGGTTTTACTTACTTCCCCGCGGTGCTGGAAATGCCACTGTTGCCCCCGCTGCATAGTTAAACCACCAGCCTTGTCCTTGACTGGTCTGGATGTGATGAGGGTTCATGCAGGTTTCTGCCCGGCAGGGAGGCTGCATGTTTGTCCTGTGCGCTGCCACTTTGAGAAGGTTTTTTAACCTTTATATTATGGATTTGCTGAGCCCATATGCTCTTTTCCAGCAGCGTCCCGCTTCACGCTGACTCACTGAGCGTGTTTACATGCACAATAGTAACCCGGTAACTGGGAATAATCAGGTTATGGCAGTAATTCGATTGATGCGTTTACATGCACTCTAGTAATTTGATAATGGTTAAAAAAACGACTCAATCATAGCTGGATTTCTCTCCTTAAGGAAGTGACGTAAAACTCAAACTTCATGCCAGTTGTTTTGGATTTTGAACATGGAGCCGCACAAATCTTATTTTCATCTGGTCAGGTTTCTGTGTCTCAGTACTTTGCACTGCTTATGGTTGCAAAACAGTTTAACAAACACTCTTCTTCTTCGCCCATTATGCTAGATATTTACTGCTTCCAGGGACAACTGAAAGAAATCAGACTAAGGGTAAACATGCACCAATTGATTTGAAAGATTGGGCAAAAACCTGCTGTGTTAGTCAGGTTTCTCATAATACGATAAACGACCTTTATCTGATTAAGGAAATCGCACTATGCTGTTTACATAACCACTGGAATAATTGGGGAATTGCCCTAGTCAGACTTTCATCAGCTTATTAGTGTGCATGTAATCTTGTTCACATACCCAGATTTTCCCAGGTGGGACTCGAACCAGCATCCCCCCCCGGTCACAAGCTCGTATGTCTATAACTTTTTAAGCCGCCTATGATAGCGTCCCTGTGTGTGTGTGTCGCGGCGGCCGGACACTTGGCCTCACAGCGGACCCAGAGGCCGGGGGAACCGTACGCTGCCGCATGCCAGGTAGCCCTTGGCATCAGGATGATTTGTGCTGACATGCTCGGCTGCTTCCTCCCACTCTTCCTTCCCATCTGTTGTGCTCCTCTGCCCGGGGAGAGGTCACCGCCGCCACTATTTTAGCCGCCTCTCCTGTCGGCGTAGAGAATGTGAGATGTGGCGAAGATCCTGCGAGGCACAACAGGTGAATATCCGCCACATCAACCTCTTGTTCGACACCGGGAAATGAAGCGTGCGGTTGTCCTTCACATTCTGCCTCTGGGATGCTTTTTTTTTTTCCCCCTCTCCACGTCTCCTCCGTTTTAAATACTTGAGTTTCTGAAGAGTTATGCGACCAGGTGGTGTAAGATTTACAGGCCGTTGTCACGGATCAATATTTATGATGCTGTATATATGTATTTTTATCCATAGGTGTAATACCGGGATGTAACCTTCGATAGATGTGATTTATCGGGCTGTGTGTGCAGCATGCGGTGGCGTCTCACCCCCCCTTCTTCCTCACCACACACTTCTCGATGAAGGATTAAAACTAAGCCGGTGAGCGTGGACTGGGATCATAGCAGGCGAGCCAGCTGGACTCTGTCTGTCCTCCTTCACCTCATCCTTCCCTCTGTCTGTTAGAGCCAGGCGATACGGCCTGAGAGTCATATCACTGCATACTGTCACATTTACCTCCATAACGATAAATGAAACGATAATTTGTTTATTTTTCTTAATCCGGTGCAGAAATACTACATCCACCAACTTCAAATACCCAAAATACAAGTTAAATTTCACCAATTTATTTTGGCCACATCAATTAACATGCTAGTGTTTCAGCCTAGTGGCCTTCATCAGAGCATGGAACAAAATGGATTTTTTTTTTTGTTCCAGCATAGCATGTTTATTGATATAGCCAAAATAAATTGGTGAAATTGAGATTAGTCAACTTCGTCCTGAAGATCTCAGTGTGTGCTGTTTACCTTTGGGTATTTGAAGTTGGAACTATATGAATTGGGTTTAGCACTACAAACAAATACTGGGTGTAGGCGCATCCTTTCATCGATCCAGTTAATGCTACATTCATCATTAGCCTCATAAATATAAAAGGAATGCTTTTATTTTGAAGGTAATCTCACTTCACTTCTGGTCTTATTCTGTCCATCTCTGTCTGTCTTGGCACAGCCGACTCTCAGTTTAACTGAAGCAACACCAATGAAACCGTTTATGTAGAACATTTGGTCGGTGAGAGAGAGAGCCAGTGTCGGTTTTTCGGCGTATCGCCCAGCCCTACTATCTATCTCCCCCCTTTCCTTCCTCCCTCTATCTCTCCCACACTCTCTCCATCTCCTTCACTTCCTCCATCCTTCCTCCTCTCCCTCCACCCCTCCCTTTCCACTGCAGCACGGTGCGCTAATCAGCTGATCTCCGGTGAAGTCAGGAGTTCCCTCGCCCCGCGCTGAAGCACTGAACAGCAAAACACTGGATAATTTAAAGGTGCTACGTGTAGCATCAATACATTATAAGCACATTCATTTTGAGACATTAGTTAATTAAGCAAGCGAGACGATGAGAAGCATCGATCAGCCTCTACTCTGCATCCTCCATAGTTTCTCTGGAGGGAAATCTGCTGGATCGCTTTACGGCACAAAACAGGAAGAGGTTCTGTTCTTCCACAGCAAACGGAGCTAAAGCTGAAAGAGTTTCTGGCAGCAGATGGTGGAAGGAGGGAAAGTCGGGTTTGGTATCGTTAGGATTTTAGCATTTTCGGTTCTCCTTTTCGATCTGATTCTTTATCGATTCCTGTATACATTTTCAGGGTTAAGAGACTACATGCAGCTTTAGTGGAGTTAACTTTGTTTTATTACTCAAGTCAGACATCGCTGTGTAGAGATATTTTTGTCTCGTCAAACAGCTACGGCACATTTGGCATAACGCCTTAATGGAGAGAACAAAATAAACAAGTGAAAAAATGCAAGTAACTAGAGGTCAACATCACAGTACAAAAACTAAATATTTACCACTGACTGTATTTACTGGGTCGTTCAAACACACTCTACCAGTAATTACAATATTTCCGACTGCACTTGAAGGCAGCATCTGCTTGCTAAGTGCAGCAAATCTAGGAGATGATGATGATGTAAATATTGGACTTTTAGACTCACCGTGCAATCATTTGGCAACCAGGACTTAATTGGAATCGTTTCTCGATACCCGGGGCAACGGGGCTTATGGGAAATTTGGTCTTCATTTTGAGGAACACTAGCACTAATAACAGCACTGGCATGAGATAGAGGCGACCAATCGTCTCCACCATGCTCTCATTTGATTACGGTAGTTATACCAAGGTTTCAGTTAATTTTACAATGATATACTGATGTTTAAAAATGCCACACGTTGCACCTTTAACCGTACGGTCGCGGCAGAGGGAGATAGCCTGGGGTTTTGGAGAGGCACATTCCTGCTGAAGAACATGAAAAGGAGAGAGCGACAGAGAAAGAAAGAGACTTATACTTTCCTCCTTCCTCTTTCCTCCCTACCACATTCTGGCTGGCAGAAGAGAACATTTCCTCTTGGGCTCTTTGATTTTTTTTTTCTCCCTTTTTTTCTTCCCTTCTTCAAATTCAAGACCGTTCTGCTCATCTAACGGCCCAATTTATTCACCAGCAGAAGTTGAAAGAGACATTCCCCCTCAGAGCTCCTTCCCAGTGTGAGAGTGGTTTTGAGGAGGAGTGTTTCATGAAAGAAAGACAAATCTCGGCTCGTCAGCTTGATTACGGCAATACTCGCCCGAGGTCGAGAGCTGGGATTTCTCCCAAGTGCCGGATCTGGCTCACCTACGCACATCGAGGTGCAGCGCTGTGAAGCCGTAAGAAATGATGTGCGGAACGGAGAAATAGGGTGCACGGAAAAAGGGAATGCAGAGGGTTAAGATGATGAATTCGGCGGTGTCAGGGATACTTTAGGAGATGTTCACGGGGGTTTGGGAAGACGTATGTGTCCCCGTGGAATAAATGTGAGTTCTGGGTGGGAGGTGTTGGTCTTTGCAGAGCCAGGGAAAAGCACCCTTTGTGTCGTTGCACCAATCACACCGGTGGCAGCCTGCTTTTTCTAACCCTAGAAGGCAACATAAAAAAAAATAAAAAAATAAAATGTCCCGTTCTGTAGGTCCGCAGAAAAATGAGCGGTCATCAAAAGCGCATGGCACATGGTGAGTGATGCTTTTTCCAAACCTCGGGAGCAGGATTATAAAGATCAATTTCCCTTTTGTGCCACCAGTCAAGGCCGGGACAGAAAATGCCGTCAGAGAGTCAGGGAGCCGTGACTGGAATCTGCTCAGGTCCGGCTTCTGGAGCGAGGAGTTTGAGACAGACATTGCAAAGAAATATTTTTTGTTTCTTTGAAGCGTTGGACCAGATTGTGCATCGGCTCTTAAGGTTACATCATTCCTGACAGTGAAATATGCCGATGATGACGTTAGGGACGCTTTACGTTTTGGGACTGCTGTAAAAAAAAAGTTCCTATGTTGTGTTTTTACACCAAGTAATAATCTGTGACATTTTCATATAAATACAGCAAATGACTGATTGCTATAACACAACAGTGATTCAACCTATATCTAGTTCATAAATATTTTCCATTTTGATGCGTTTTACGTTTCCAAGTTGTTTGGGAATCAACAGAAGAAGAAGAAGAACTGGGTAATTTGCATGAGCAGCGATAGCCGCCATGACTGAACAGACAAAGAAAAGAGAAACTGCATCAACAGAAAACCCAAGCTCCGCCCCCACACTGTTTGATTGACAGGTGATCTGTGGGACGTGCAGTGCAGAAACACCACAGCAGTGAGGCTGAGCGACAAAACCCCTTTAAGTTCATCATGTATTAGAAAGATTTTCATTAAGTATTAACACAATATTAACTTGTACTTTCTTAAATACACGGGTAAGAAAAAAAGTAATGACTAGGCCATTGTTATGCTCCTACTGTTCTCCATTGCTGTGAAAACTTCATTATATTTATTGTTTTGATGCGATAATTAGTCTTTGCATAAGTAAGATAAATGTAGCCGTTACACAGCTGTGGATATTGTGCCATCTCGATCTATAACAACACTGAACTTCTGAACCTCTCAATGCTTTTCCCTTTTAGTCTCTCCCATTTGTCATTGTTGTTTTTTGCAAAGTATCTTTTTTTTAATTATTATTTATTGAACTCTGCGTAGGAGTTGTTCAGCGTTTTGCAACAAATAGGCTTCCTGCATACAAGCCTCCTAGAGATGAACTCGGGATATTTGTGTAATCTTTGTGGTAGAGATGTCTGTCTGATATTGATTTTCGGCCTCAGCGTGAAGGAGAGTTTGGTTCCTCGCTCCGGCCGGGGCAGCGGAGGGGAACATGACTCTGCTAACTCCGCCTGCCAATTGTTTACATATTTCACATAGCTGCTGCTCTCATTCTCTGCCCCGGGGCGCCTGCTGCCCGGCTGCAGCCGCCTCGCCCGGGGCAGGACATCCTCCGCCTCCCCCGTCGGTCCGCACCGGCCCGGTAACAGAAGGACGAACACACTTCCCCCCCCCCTCCGTCTCCCTTCCTGAGTGACATTTCTGTGTTTTGACGAGCTGTAGATGGAGCTGTGCTGATGCTCTGTGTTTAGTGTCACGCGCTGTTTCTTCAGCTTTAAAGGAACGGCTTGTTTCACCTCGCTTTCCCCCTTTGAACCTTCGCTGATTTGTTGAGAAATACACACCTGTCAATCACCATGTTAATGCAGGTGTCACACTCCTGCACCTGTGATAAAAATGACAGATTTTAGCGCCGTGGTTCTCAAACTTTTTGGCTCTTGACCCTTAAAGCGCTGAACTCTGGTAGAGTCTTGGGTCGTGTCTCTTCCTCCATGATAAAACCCCAAAATCAGTGATTCTGTGATCTGTTGCTCCGGTAGAAGAAACTGGAGAATTGTGTTTTTTTTTCTCTCTCCATTCACTGCCATTGTCTGGAGGAACAGTCTGAAAATCACTTCTAGCACATAAAGGAACGCCGACAAAGCAGATTCTGACAATATATAAAAAATATAGTCGTTATGCTTTAATGTTTTTAAGTGAATCGATTTCTTTTTGTTTATTAACCTTTCAGATTGAACAAGTGGAACACGGAAATCCGGTGAATCATGGGTGAAGAAACAGTTCAACCAAATAATGATTCTGCCTTTTCCGGCTGTTTCATTTGATTCATTATCAGAGGCTGATATTCTGAAAACTAGTCAGTATTTCACAAGACAAAAAGACAAAAATTAGAGAAAAATCTGAAAAATAGACATGATAATACATTTGTATAGTAGAAATATGTTTTTTCCTATCCCATAAATCATCTCACAACCCCCCCCAAAATTTATCTCACGACCCCCTGGTTGGGTCCCGACCCCCCGGTTGAGAAGCACAGTTGCAGCACGGATGCCGTATGTGAAATATTCGCCGGTGCAGGGAGGTTGTTGTGATCCATCACTGATAGACTCGTCCCCCCCCCTTGGCGTTCGTTCCCGAAGCGCGGCCCGGTGTCGGTTTTCATCACCGTGTCCGCGCTCTCGCAGCCGCTCCACATCGACCCGGTCCCGCTGCCACCGGTGGCATTTTGGGTATGCGCGTCCCGAGAGTCCGCCGTGAGCTCCGCCAATCAGGAGTCGCGTCGGGGAGTCGATCGTGGCTCAGCTGTCTCGGCCCCAGACTGCGGTGGCTCCTGTCTGAAATGTGAACCGTTACACTGATGAATGGAGACAATGAAACAAAAAGCCAAATCTGAAATGGGATCAAATACAGACACGATAGACATGTTTCAAAATTACAACCGAGGGTGTATTGGTTTGCCGATATTGGCCTTTTATTAAATATCAGATGTCAGCCAGTGATATGATGGAGGTTCCTGTCTGACCACAGATACAGAAACAGTCTGGAAAACCTGCAAGGAAATCTGCACATTTTATTTATATAGTCCATTTAGCTTTATCTTTGTCTATCCCAGGGTTTCCGGTGGTGGTGTGGCTGGGTCACTCTGCCTTAAAGAGAGTTTTAGTGTCCCATGATGCTCTGAATGCTGTTTCCGATGCTTTTCCACCCTGACAGGAAGAAAAATCTGGAAGAAACACTGAATCCTAGCAGCTTTTTGGCATTAAAATGGTCAAATTTAAAGAATAACAGTGAACTGAATAGTCAGAAAGTGCTGCTTTTACGGGCATTAGATTTGCATTAGTGTGTGTTGGATGTGGCATCTATTTCTCTTCAGACACGCCCCCTTCCTGGACCCCTGGGTGCTGTAAATAAGTTCCTGTATTGCACTAGTTGAGATATTACAGTTATTAAAGAAAACATGAAGTGGCATTTCGAGTGTCTTGCTTCCGTAAGTCGATGCCTGTCTGGTTGAAACAGAGTGCTGCGGTGGGACGCCATGTGGGGAGGGGCTGGTGTGTGTGTGTGTGTGTGTGTGTGTGTGTGTGTTGGGAGGGGTGGGGAGTCGGGGGGGACGGACCATAGCAAATATGGAAAGTGACTCAGCTGGATGTTAGCCTGCATTCCTCCTCCACTACCTTCATCACCATGTTATTGTGAGCCTCCATGTTATTATAAGACGAAGAGGAAGAGGAGGAGGAAGAGTTTGTCCCTGCATGGTGTTGTTTCACTTTGACAGTTGTGAAGTTGCAGGTTTTATATGATGGGATGGGGGAGGAGGGGATTGTTAAAAAAAACATCTATGATGATATTATTGGTTTCAGTTTTTATGTTCGACCTGCTGGTGTGCCATGAAGTGAGCACTAGAAATAATACTGTCTTCCAGGAAGGAAAAGTAGAGTTTTGAGGTCGAAATACAAGAAAATAAAGTTTTTGTGAGTGTAGGTTAGGGTATGGAAAATTATCTAACAAGGTGAAAAGTTATTTTTCACTTCATTTTGTGGTTATGTTGTTGCTGCTCACATGAGCGACTCAGGACTCGTTGTGGGACAGATTGTGTTTTATGCTTTGCGGATGTTGCCAGTTCTTTTCAGCTGTCAAAAACTGTAACTGTAAGGAATGGCCTGATAAAGAGTTGGTTGAGACACACTAGAGTTTTGTGTTACAGTGCAATACAACAATTTATCAGCACTAGAGTCGGGTGACTGGAAGAATATATCAGGATATGGGAAATTCCCTTGCTGATTTTTTGCCTATTTACAGTAAATCTTTTATAATTCAAAATGTAGCCTAATGCAAGACACTCAAATGTGGAAGCACGCGCAAGAACAAAACATTATGCTTAAATTGAATGAAAATGTGTTTAGAGTTAACATGCAAACGTTTCCCACAGCCTGCGTCAGGATGTGCTGGTTTTGTCCCATTTGACTGTGTTACTGCTTCTTATTGGGAACGCACCGCCACCTCAGACTGGTTCATCCAATTGTTCTTGACTGTGAGGACTTATAATTTAAAATGTAAGAGCCCTTGCACATTTAAAAGCCGTGTTTCTATTAAAGCCATCATAGCTAGAATGACAGTTGACAGGAGGATGAACTCTTCAGCTCCTTGTTGCAGTGTGAAAGTCTCCCAGCTGTAAGGAAACAGAAATTAATTCCATTAAATTCCATGAAATTCCACTTCTAAGAGAGTTTTTCTCGACTCTAAACATTATAAATCAAAACATTATGAATCCAATAAAAGACAGTTCAACAAATCAAACACATTCAGTCATAATGTATGGATTACCATTACATGTTCTGCATCAAACACCAGCTGAAAGGTTCCTTTAACATTTTATGATATTCAGTATTGATCATATATAACACTGTGTGTGATCTCAGAGATGTGGTAAGAAATTACACTTCCTGTTTCCTGTGGGTTTTTCCAAATTCCAATTCAAATTCCTCAGTTGAATTGGAATTGATGAGTTCATTCATGAGTTGACCCCTGACCCCTAATCGACGCAGGATAAATGCATGATGGCTTCACTTCGACTCTGACTGCCTCTGCACAGGTAGAAAAAAAATGTCTTCAGAAACAACCTGCAGCGCTCCACATGTCAGGAACTGATTATAAACCCGGAGCCAAGACCTGTTCCCCACCCCCGGCTCTTCTCCCTGTGTCGGAAAAAAACATTTGAGCCGAGCCGGATAAATACAGTACGGCACATTGGCTGTTTCCTTTACGAGGTCACACATAGTTGGCTTGCAGTATCATGTTTGCTACTCAAATATAGGCCAGGAGGAGCTATCATCTGATTCATAATGGCTGCCTGCCCGCCTCTTGTCTGCTAACCAACCACAGGAATGTGTCGCTCCTCTGGACCATTGTTATTAATCCAATTTGTGTGTGAACATGTGCTCATCCTCCGCCCCGCCGGAGATATTTGTATACTTTTAAAAAAAAAAGTATTATTATCTGCACAAATACCTCGAGGCCCTGCGACTTTATTCCAACCGAATATTCAGTTACAAAGCGAAAGTTAAAATAGCGGTCGCATTTTTCGCGTGGCGCCCGACGACTGCAGCTGTTTTCTTTTTTTTTTTTTTTTTTTTTTTGGGGGGTGCCTGGAAAGCCTTCGCCAACCAAAATAATCTGGGTTGGAGTCATCACACAGCTTTACTAAATATGGACGAGGGCTGTTATAGATTCACACAAACACCTGCTCAGGACAGAAGCCAGCGCCCGCAGCGGGAGCTTCAGAGTTTAGTTTGTGGAGGAAACTGGTTTAAACCGGTTTTAAACTTAAAAAGCAAAGTGGTGAAGACGCAGCGATAAAATACGACATTAAAAAACACCAGAAACAAGAGATGTACATCACTAATTTATGCAGGTAAGATAAAAAAAAATGTTATAAAAGCGTCTCAAAGACCCAACTGGACTGGATAACAAAACGCAGAAACACAACTTGATTTATACCAACAAAAAAAAACATGAATTTAGGTTTTATTTCACAACAATCCAACCACCCAAGTCCTGTTTTAAAGTTTTCTGTTGTATGGGAGTCTTTAGTAAGCACAGAACCTTATTGTTTTATTATTTTGTACTATTTTCATTTTTATCAATTCTTTCTAGTGTCATATTTTATATTTTTCAGTGTCTCTATCCTCATATGGTTTTTGAATTTCCCTCTCAGGAGTAATAAAGGTTATCTGGACTCTTGACTCTTGAGAGAGAGACAGGAAAGACAAAGGTAAAAGAGCAGGATGACATGATGAAACAGCTAGAGAGAGAGAGAGAGGGAGAGAGAGAGGGAGAGAGAGGGAGAGAGAGAGAGAGACAGGACAGCAGCGGAGTCATTTCAGGACAGCAGAGCCACTTCCTGTCTCCCGCTGAAACCCGAAATCTCATATCTTCAAGAAATCCTTCACATCGCCCCGTCCCGCCCAAATCACCCCCCCCTCCCCCTCCCCCTGCCCCACCTCTCCCATATCTCCCTCCTCTTCTCCCCTTGCTCTAATATGCTCTAATATTCCCCCCATCTTCACGTAAAAATATCCTTTCAACCTTTCCTCCTCGGCTCTTTATTCCCTTACCCGGCACTTTTTTCGGCTGTGCGCGGTTATCCGAGGGTCACGGGAATATTTTGTTACATCTATTGTCAGGAAAGTGAAGCTCGGACGCTCTCGCTCCTTCGCTGTCGGTTGCATGTAAAGTAGCCTTGCCCTCCTCTAACTTTCAAACTATGGTGAATACTGTGTGGTCAGGTGTGGAGCGATGGGGGGGGAAGATATATAACGTTACGGCATGAATTGGAATTTAAACTAGTCAGGAGGCTGCAGTGTCCACCCGGACCGCCGTACAAGAACCGAAGATTTGATGTACTCTCTGAAATTGCATTGCTAATTTGAGCCTTCCCATGATACCTCTGAGTTTCACTCTTGTATACTGGAGCTGTGGAGTGGAATAAAATGCCACTCACCACTAAAAATACCCAGAATCCACTGACCTTTAAGGGTAGAATTAAAAATTCCCGGAAAGCAGCCTCTCGTGAGGGACCGGCTCATGAAACCCATCTGGTCCCTGACAGCATTCTCTTAATGGTTTGGAAGTGGTGTATTTAGGGAAAATACACTGTAAGAGTATGAATAATGATTTGCTGTCTCTTGCTGAGGCTGAAAGAACGAGAACGACCACCGCTGAAACACTTTTTCATGCTATTCTTGATCTTTTTTTTTCTTCACATGCATATACGGTAGGGCTGGACGATATGGTTGAAATCAATATCATGATAATCATAAGGATTTTTCTCGATATCAATATATATCACGATATGGTTCATGTATGCAAAATCACGTTAAATAATCAAATTAACGTTCATCTCATTGAACCGAATGGTGATGTTAGGTGTGATGTCAAACAAAACTGAAATTTTCAAATAATATTCCTACCATACCTCATTTTATCAGAGTTTTTAAGTAAAATTTGCTTGTCATCATCAATTTAGACAGCAGAAATGTGTGTCACGATATTAAAATATCTTCATATCATCACGATATGATTCCACTGAAAGACGATAAACGATAATATTGAATTATCGTCCAGCCCTAATATATGGCATGTTTTTACATTTCAAAATAGAGACACCTGACGAAGGTTCGCTTGACCGAAACGTGTCATGTAATAAATTCTTGTAAGTGAAGACAGTGTGCGGGAGTCGACAGATTTCTTCTTTGCCTCTGACGCACCTGGCGCATACGGCTGTGCAAAGATCACCTTTTTTGTTTAACATTTCAAAATAGAAAGAAAGAAAGAAGAAGAAGGTTCATCAGGGTTTCCTCTAAGATCGAAAGGAAGCCAATAAGCACCTCAGGTCGTTTTCGCACTTGGTACGAGTTCGATTCATCATCAACGTGAGTCCGTCTTGATGCACTTTATCGGTGAAAATGCCACAAGTGGAGAACAATGTGCGCCTCCCGTTCTTTGCAGTGATTTAGTTTATTTGGTGTCACAGTGAGCTGAGAGCCTCACATGCCTCATGCTGCAGAGAGCAGAAGGCAGCAGATATCAGATTGTTTGTTGCTTTACTTGCATCATTCAGCCGTCACTGCTGGTCAGACTTCACACGTTTATTTTCCATCACGTGGCAGCAGAAGCTCCTTGTTTTTATTTCCTGAATGAGTACAGGAACCTCAAGGTTTTCCTCAGCAGTTTCCTTGAAGGAACCTTTCATAGACACAGAGGGAACCCTGATCCAAAAACATCTAACATGTGGTGGTTCCTCAAAGAACCCTTGATGGATGTTTTTTGTAGTGAGGAACCCTAAAGTGTTCATTTGGCTCCCTTTGGACCCTGGAGAACTTCTGATGAATCCCCAGTTTTCCTCTTCACATGAGATGAGATCAGATCAACTTCAAGGGGAAATTGTGTCTTTACAGCAGCGAGGAACAGAGGTAGAGAGGTGGAGATCAAAGAGAAAAAAGGGGTATAACTGAAAATATAAAAGCATTAAAGATAGTCTGCTACTCAGTTTTTTCTCCACAATGGCTGGAATAAAATTCTTGGGTGGCTTTTCTCATTTTGACACACTTTCACGTCACTGCTGGTCAGACTTCACACGTTTATTTTCCATCACGTGGCAGCAGAAGCTCCTTGTTTTTATTTCCTGATTGAGTACAGGAACATCTCACTGATGGAACCGTACCACCGTTCTCTTGGAACCGGACTCAGATCGACTCCTACAGGTGAACTTCGGTGAACTTTGCGAGTTTGAGAAAAGCTTTCACATCACCAATTTTTGACACGAACCGTACCCGGGTTCGGACTGAAAGGCCGGTGTGAAAGCCCCTTTAGTGTTTCCCAAACAACCCTCATATGTTAGAGGTTTGTGAAAGCACCATCAGGGGTCATGAACCCTTGATGAAGGGGTACCGCCTTGGTTTCTCTTAGTGAGCCAATCTGAAGAAGCCCTAAAGTTTCCTTGAAGCCCTTTCACTTTTTTTCAAGTGTCGTCTTGAAGCGATGTCACATCATCTTCAGGAAATGTGGATGTCATGACTCCACATCTGACAGGTGAAGACTGTAAATTGCTCCTTTAGGAGTATTGATTGAGGCTGTGACCTTTATAGCTAAAGGTGATTGGACCGAGGCGGCCGCTGGATTCAATGCAAAAAAAAAAAAAATGAAAAGCCTTTCGGGGGTGATAGAGGAAATCCACGTCAGTCATCTCCAGCAGTGTTGTAAAGATTTATCTGCTTCGGCCAGAGCTGCCGGCGGTTACACACACACACACACACACACACACACACACACTCACACAAACACTGACACTCCCACAGGAACATGCACAAGTATGTATATATAGGTCAGGTGCAGGTATATCTGCAGGTCCTTAAAATGTCTGAAAAAGCTCTAAAATAATAAAAAGTATTAAATTGTCTCAAAACACACTTATTTGACATCTTATTTTTTCATCATGTATGTTCACTCAGATTAATACAGAACAGGGTTAATACTACAAAATGCATCACATCTGTTATATTAAACACACTTGGACTTCATATCCCTTAACGATTAATCTCACGTCATCCTTTTTCTTATTCTGCCTATTTGTAGTGTTAGAAAGATCACTAGCTATGTTCAGTTGGAAACAAGCTGGTTGTTGATGTTTGAATTTGGTCATAAATTCAATTTCTGGTAGTGTTACAAAGGTTTTAAAAACTCATAAATTTTTTTTTTTGAAACCTGCAGATACTCTGTAGGTGTCCTCAGGAAAACCACCGAGAAATGTGTGCAGAACTAAAATTCAAGTTCAACTGAGGAATTGGAATTGGAATTTGAAAAAACCCTCCAGGAAACAGATTTAGAATTGAATTGGAATTTCAGGAAGTTTAATGTAATTCAATGAAATTCTGTGAAATTCAATGTTTTTTTGTCGTTCCAATTCAATTCACATTCTATTTCCTTACAGCATGAGTGACATTCACATCCACACTCCAACTGCAGGAGCTGAACTGGAGTTTACCCACACACACACAGTCAAGTCCAGTCCACTCTGTTTTTAAAGTGCCGCACCTCTTGCAATTTACATTTCTCCCAATTAGCATTCTTTCAGCACCCAGTTCCCCTTCTGGTTTCTTCAAAGTTCATCTTATTTACAACTTATCTCTCGTTTCTCAGCTTAACTCAAACCAGCTCCCCCCCCCCCCCCCTTTTGCTAAACCCCTCTATCTCCCTGCCGTCCCCCGTCCTGGGATCACAGATCAGGATCAATCGCCTGGATTTAAACCCCCCTCCAAAAGGAATAACGGCCTATAATGGTAAAGAAATTACGAGGCCGGCGCACCAGTCATGCCTCGTCTTCGTCATAATTGCGGCTGTCAGATCTGTTTCACCATGTCTCCCGCCAAATAATTACCCCGGTGCTGTGGAGGGGTGTGGGGGGCGGGGGAGGTGGGGGGAGATGGGGGGGTGATGCACACGGCAGACTACTTCTTGGCTCTCATTTCCCCAGCTAAGTCATTCAAGACAGCAGCAGCACAGTTTGTTGGCCGCCTTCCCTCCTAAAGTCTCGTGGAGCCGGCTCTGGTGGAGAGAGGGAAGTCTGGGATAGAAGAAGTCCTGGTTCCTTCTCTGGTGTTGAGCTACTGCTGCACCTTTGCTCCGTCTCCAAGGGGGTGATAAAACAAGCGCTCACCGCCTCTTCTGTTGTGTTGTCCTACAGTAATACTGTTCATCCACATCTCTCGTGTCTTTATTCTGACAGCTGGAGACCGGATGTAGTAAAACTGCATCACAGATGAATCTACAGTTGTATCCGTCGTAGAAGTCGCACTTTTTGCTGCATGCTTGCTGAACGATAGTGATGTAATGTGCTTTTTTTTTCTTTACAGTTTATTTGATTGATTGATTTTTCATTAAACAACTCAACAAGTAAAACACATACACGTAATAAGCAGTGTCACAGTAGGCAATCCATCTGGCATGAAGCAACGACTCAAAATCTTGAAAAAACAGTTTGTTAATCATGTTCAAATAATATATATATATATATATATATATATAAAAAAGGCAAATTCCAGTAAAATAACACATTAGACAGGCTGTTTGGTTTGAGGTATTAATTTATGTAATGTACTAAGAGGAATTATTTGGAATAATCAGGTTTTGCCCTCTTTTCAGCCTTCAGAAGTTACAATTAATGGACTTTTAATGAGTTTTAGAAGAAAACTGTTGAAGAAAATTATACCAGTTTGGTATTATACTGTACCAAACTATAACTTAGAGAAATATTTGTCTGCTGTATTAACCCAGGATTAATGCATGAGGGGGAATTTAGGTTTAGGTCTCCGGTTCAGCTTATTTGCACACGGAAATGAAAGAACAACTGAAATAAAGAGAGAAGAAAGACAAACTGTTCCGGTGAGACTCGGAAACCTCCAGGGTTTTTTATACAAACTCGCCCCAAAAGAAAAAGAGAAATGAAAAAGACAAACAGAGACAGGGGAGAGCTGTGCGCAGAAACCAAAAAGAATCAAAACTCTGCAAGGAGGAAACAGGTTCACACCGAAGAAAATGCGTAAATAACAAGTGAGGAAAATGAAAAGAAAATAGCCTTGATGATGGAAAGTGAGTGTGGGGAAGTGAAGGGGAGGGTGTAGCTGGTAGGTGTGTGTGTGTGTGTGTGTGTGTGTGTGTGCGGGAGAGAGACAGAGAGAGAGTGTGATTAAGAAAAGACGGATGAAGAGTGTGTGTGTTGTGTTACTGTTCCCTTTTAGGAGAAGATGATGATGTTGATATGTGACACAGAGAGGAACCTCAAGGTTTTCCTCAGCAGTTTCCTTGAAGGAACCTTTCATAGACACAGAGGGAACCCTGATCCATAAACATCTAACATGTGGTGGTTCCTCAAAGAACCCTTGATGGATGTTTTTTTTGTAGTGAGGAACCCTAAAGTGTTCATTTGGCTCCCTTTGGATCCTAGGAGAACTTCTGATGAATCCCTAGTTTTCCTCTTCACATGAGATGAGATCAGTAGGGCTGCAACTATCGATTATTTTCATTGTCGATTAATCTGTCGATTATTTTCTCGATTAATCGATTAGTTGTTTGGTCTATAAAATGTCAGAAAATGGTGAAAAATGTCGATCAGTGTTTCCCAAAGCCCAAGATGACGTCCTCAAATGTCTTGTTTTGTCCACAACCCAAAGATATTCAGTTTACTGTCATAGAGGAGTAAAGAAACCAGAAAATATTCACATTTAAGAAGCTGGAATCAGAGAATTTTGACTTCTTTTTCTTAAAAAATTGATAATCGATTATCAAAATAGTTGGCGATTAATTTAATAGTTGACAACTAATCGATTAATTGTTGCAGCTCTAGAGATCAGATCAACTTCAAGGGGAAATTGTGTATTTACAGCAGCGAGGAACAGAGGTGTAGGTTGGAGATAAAAGAGAAAAAAGGGGTATAACTGAAAATATATAAGCATTAAAGATAGTCCGCTGCTCAGTTTTTTCTCCACAATGGCTGGAATAAAATTCTTGGGCGGCTTTTCTCATTTTGACACATTTACGGTGTTTGCAGTTTGCAGATTTACAAATGCGTAGGCGACTGCATTTACAGCTGACCAATATTTCAGATTAAACATGGTGTTTCAAAAGTAGAAATACATTTTTATATAGTACATTAAAGGACTGTGCAAGAGTGCTGCAGAGAGACTGTTAATGATGGGAAACAACGTAAACACTTAGGCAAGTGAGGGCAGAAGTCTTACTAATGCATAACTTCCTGGTATTAATGTTGTAGAAGCATAATTTGCAATGTTAATAAAGGCTTAAATTGTCCTATATGCTATATACTGTATAATCATCCACACCACTGTATTTAATGAGTCAGATTTCAAACTTTGAGAAACAGTCGGTCTGATGTGACTCCTCAGACTCCTCAGGCTCGTTTGGTTTGGATTTGGTTTGGGAGCACCACCGGAAAATTACTTTGCACTTTCCGGTTATATTTAGAGAGAGTACATTATCTCGCTCCAGTTACCAAATTTCCGTGTTCTTGAATTATTCTGCCGTTTGGTTGGACGGTTCCTGTCTGCGGTGTTCCGGCCCGCGGTTCCACTCAGAGAGAGTTGGGATGGAGTCTGGGAATGTTGCAGAGCTACAACCAATCAGAGACGAGGCGCAACCGAAAATAAACTTACAGGAACAAAAAGTGGAGCTCTCGTTCAGGTGCATAAAAATCTCTTTTCTTGGATTGTTGTGAAAGTTCGTTGACGTTTCGGCCTCATGAGTTGGAAGAAAGAGGTTTTTATGCATCTGAACGACAGCTGCTCTTCTTGTTCAACGACATTATGCAAAATGCAAATCTTATGGCGGTGAAAGCATGAATTAGTGATTTGATCGCTGCGGTTGGAGTTGTTGAAGCTGCACTACGAAACATAGAGGTAACTGTTTGATTTTGAAGACTTATTACCCACAAATGCCTTCGTCTTAGCTGATTGGAGTCCAGTTTTCTCTCACTGCTGTTTAGGAGACACTTTAACACTTTACAATAAGGGTCACTAAGTTAAGGGTTAGTTAATGCTTAATAAGGGTTAGTTAACAGTTAACTAATGTGTAATTTACTAATGGTGTTCATGTTAACTAAGGTTAATTTATACATTATTTAATAGTTTATAAAGATGACTTAAATAATAAATAAATTAATACCTTAGTTAACATGAACACCATTAGTAAATGATTACCCATTAGTTTAGACACATAAGTTTACTGTTAATTAAGGGTTAGTTAATGCTTAATAAGCATTAACTAACCCTTAATTAACAGTTAACTAATGGTGTTCATGTTAACTAAGGTATTAATTTATAAATTATTTAATAGTTTATAAAGATCTCTATTAAATTAATACCTTAGTTAACATGAACACCATTAGTAAATGATTACCTAGACACATTAGTTAACTGTTAATTAAGGGTTAGTTAATGCTTATTAAGCATTAACTAACCCTTAACTTAGTGAACCTTATTGTAAAGTGTTACCGGATTTGTCACTCCGTGTGCTGAGAAGATTTCCAGAGTCCAGACCTGATACCGCAGAGAATTTGGGCAAATAGGGAGAATCTACGGCGTCTCAGTTAATGTGGATGGGACGCTCTTCTCTGTTGCAGCCACACTTTGTAGTTTAGGTTGAATTTTTACATAAAAACTTTGCCTAGTGCAGCTTTGTTTTATTCTATTTCTGGCTTTATGTTTTATCGTATCAGTTAAATTAGTCCAATGGTTCAACTCTGGGAAACAGACATAATTCATTGATGCCTCTCCGGCCAGATGAACCGTCATTAACGTGCATGCTAATACATTACCTCTGATTGGCTGAGCTGACTACAGGCTAGTGTTGCATGACTTCTGATTGGTGGAGCTGCGCAACAACAGATTCTGCAGCTATTTGTCGTCTGTATCAGTGAGGTCAGCAGCACCAGCTGATCTGAGCGCAGTGTAAACCAAGAGGCTGTGCAGACCAGACTGAGCTCTGACTGGATGCATCAGAGATTAAATCACATTTGCAAACGTAGAAGTTTTGATTTATGTGATGTGTGTTCTTTTAATTTGTGGGTTTAAGTGTGGAGATGGGCAAAATGTGTATGTTTGTGTGCATGTGTGTGTGTGTGTTCACTGCTTCTCCTGAGGGAATATGGATGGAAAAGA
>NC_136004.1:31136862-31151862 GCF_048128805.1 Centroberyx gerrardi | reverse complement strand
TGCAGGACACTTTCTCAACCACTGCTGCACTTTTATGGCGTGGAGAGAATAAAGTTTTTCTCTTGTTTCAGCTTTCCAGAAGTTAGAAGGAACGGTCTGGTAACTAGTTCAGAGACATCAGAATTTAAGAATTTATATCTCCATATAAATAAATGTCAGTTTTACTCTTTATCACTGATCGCTATAAAACTGTGACTCAGCCTATCTCCAGTTCATAAATCTTTTCCATTGTCTGGTAGCTCTTTCCTGGGAAATATCCAGTGATACGTTTTATGTTTCTGGTTTGTTTGGAATAAACAGCAGAAGAAGAAGAACTGGGTAGTTAGCATGAGCAGCGATAGAAAAGAGCGCCACCTACAGTGAGTCCAGCTTTCTCTGGATAGAGCGTACGGAGAAAATGTTTAATTTTGCTCTCAAGTTTCGATTCATCACTTCTTGTGCGCAGAGTGACCACACCCCACTGAAATTAATTTGGGCAAACAGATCTATGTGAAGGTCTAAGATCTAAATCTACAGCGTCTCAGTTTGTGGGGCACGGGACGCTCTTCTCTGTTGCAGCCTTGCTTGATTTAACCTGATAACACGTGTGTTTTACATGATATGTTTTGGTTTCCACTGGCCATTACCGCCTCCCATGGTGTTTTGGTGGAAGATGATGAAGGAATAACTGGTGAACCGGTTTCAAAAGTTGAAATTTCATCAAATTAAGTGCTGCTTGGTGGATTAAATGTGGGACAAAGTGAGTAGTGGACTCACAGACTAACACAAGGTTATATGTGATGTTCTCTCCCATACAAAGAGAAAGAGACAATGTAGTATGTATATGAATTATGTATATGAATTATGTAGTATGGTATATGACATGTATGTATGATGGTATGTAAAGCCCTTTGAGATTTGACTGTGATAATGGACTATATAAATAAACAAGACTAGACTAGACTAGACTAGACTAGACTAGACTAGACAATGGCACATACAGTATCAGATCGAACTGGTATCAGTACTGGGTTAACTGGGTTATCTGGTAACAGTGTGAAAAGCAGCTAAATTAGCTTCAGGCAGCAGGAGGATAAAGATAACCGCCTGGGAATGTGCAACATGATGCTGCTTAGCGGTTAGCATGCATGTTAGTTTGAGTGACAGCGAGCGATCCTGCCAACAGGACATCCTGTGACCTTTGCCCTTTTTCCCCTGTCTGACCTGTCTGAGGCTGGAGTGACAAGTGGAGCCGCATGGAAGATTATACTGACAGTATTTCTTTCTCAAAGCAGGATTGCAGCTTGAGTTGCAGTTTGGGGCTCCGGCGTCGCTCAGCTGCCCCAAATTACAGTTTGGTAACAGATTCACAAGCTCCCACAGAAATCAGACACGTTAAAATGGGTCAGAAATCACTCGCCGTTAATTTTTAACTAAAGTTGCATTTTTTACATTCCTCCGAGCTGGAAAACAGTGATTTGGAAGCTCGCTCTGCTTCAGATCCCCGGTTACAGTGTAGCTGGGAGACGGAGGGCCGATATCTCCCTCACCTCACATGCCTGAGCGGAGCGCCGCTGCATTATTGACGACCGCTCGTGTCCACACGGATGTCGGGCCGTGGCGGACCGGCGGGAGGATCCCCGGGCTGCCGAGGAAGCTCGCTTTAATGCACCTTCCTCGTGTTCGGGAATATTCAGCGGATAAAACAATAAAAGAGTGACTTCAAAGGCTTGCTCACAAAGCTATCTACATACATGAATTATTTACCCTTTGTTTTGTTAGCCTAAAAGCTGTTGTTTTTCAGCTTTGTGCTATCCGCTGTTGTTTCACCTCCACGCCAAATGGATCGGCAGGAATCTGAAGCGGGCGGACAGCGACGAGCCGAGCGCCGAGGGTTTTCGGTCAAAATAGCGGCAAATAAAATAGATTCGTCAAACGGATTTTGAATTATGCATCGTGGCTTTAATGTAAAATCTTTATGAATGAATGCAAATGAGTTTCGTCAGATGTGAGGAGCCTGTAAACTAGATAATGGATGAGTCTGCAGACGGCTCTCAGCCTGGATGCTGCGGGATGCTTTCTGTATCCCTGCAGGCCGGGAGATGAGTTACAGCTCTGCCTCTCTGCTGCCCAGCTCACCTGCAGCTGATTGGTTTCTCTTTCTTTTGGGCTGAGACATTTTTAGAAGCCCTGCAGGGTTTCTCTGTCTCACCCACACAGATTAGATTTTTGTATCTTTCTTATCTTGCAAATAAACTAAACCTATTAAAACATTGGCAACTTTGGTGGATGTGGATTGTATGGATCCTGCTCTCCTGGTGGGAGAGCCGATTACTGTAAAACACCGGAGAGTGGATGAAGCTTTTCGCTCATATTTATTCAATAAAAAGAGATGAACAATAGGAGGAGTAATGTGAAATGAGTATGGTTTGAGCTAGAAATAAAAACAGAGGAAACACATTTGGAATTAACAGAAATTAGACAATATCAAAACTGTTTCTAATGAGAAATTCAAATGAGTAAATTGAAATCTTACTTTTCGTTAAAATAGACTGACACTGGCGACTTTGGCCCTCTACTGTAAAACCCTGAACTCGAATGTCCTGTCCAGCCTCTCTCATATATTATATAAGAGCCCAGACTGGACTTTTCCCATGGATTTTTCATTAGAACTAATGAGCGGTGAGACAGAGGTGAATTATTGAGGGAAATGCTCCAGTTCGCGCGGCCCGCATGGGGAAACGGTGTGCTTTTACACCGCACTTGTCCTTGTCATAAACCCACTGATGTCAGCCGTCTCCCTCGCTCTCCGTCTCTCTCCGTCTCTCTGGAATAATTGATGCGTTTACTGTCACTCGCGTCCCTGCAAGGTCGGTTGCTTTACATTTTTGTTTTCGCTGCTCGGTGTCCCGAAAGGTCAGATATATTAAATCGCGAGCTGTGAGTGTGCGTTTTGCTTTCTATTCTTGACCTTCCTAAACGGGTCAGAGGCAGAAACGGAGAGTCTATAATAATCCAAGCAGAACACCGCGCACATTTCTTCGCAGGGTTAAATACGATGGCTTGACGTGCCTCAAATGTAAGAGTTGACTATTAGCCAGATAACTGAAATTCTTGTTTCAACCTGACAGAAGTTACATGGACCGGTCTGGTAACTAGTGAGTTGAAAGACATCAGAATTTAGTACTTTAAAATAGCAAAATGCAACATTTTCGAATAAATAAATGTCAGTTTTCTCCATTGTCGACTACACAAAACCAACCTATAACCAGTTGATGAAAGCTTTTCATGGGCTGGGGCGCCATGTGACCGCAACGTTCTGGGTTCGAATCCGGTCCAGGACTATTGCACCCCCCCCCCCCCAAAAAAATAAAATCCTATTGTACCAATCATCCTTGAAAAAATAAAATCCAAAACAAGCTTTTCCTTTCCCTCTCACGACCTCATGGCTTTAGCAATAATCCATCTTAGTGGTGGATCTGATTCTTCGGCCATCTGTTTGATGATCCAGAACCCATTACATGCCGCCGCTGATATTTAGCTGCGGGAGCGATGGCGGCTAAGGCTGGGAGTGGGGGTGGGGGGAGGTGGGGGGGTTAGCAGAGGGATTTATGGGCACAGGGAGTCCAGTGTCCAGCCAGTCATTTGTCATCTCTTACCACCAAGCTCTCTAATTGGACTGGAGGCATGGGGAAAGTGGAATCAATAACCAAAGTCACAACTTTAACTTCATTCCTTCAGAATATGTGCGGCTATTAGCATAACAATGCTAACTCTGTGGCAGAGCACACAGTCCCTGCTCTGCATGCTATAGATCTCCTGAGCAGAGATGATGGATAGCTCCGGACGGCCATTGAAACCGGTGATGAGACCACCGACGAGCCAAAGTCATCTCCTTTTTTTCCCCTGAATGGTTTGAATGTTCGCCAAAGCTTTAATTAAATCAGACTGTTTGGCGCAGGCAGCGACAGTTTTAGGTGTCCTTCAGCTGGGCACCTCTATAACTTTGCCTGTTTTCACAGCTTGCCTTGCAAGAAATTAGCATATAATCACTCGGGCGGCATCGAAGGAAGTTGTCGGGGAAAGCAATTAAATGGCAGCAAGTGAATACATTTGAATGCATTTAGGCCGGGATTTATTCGGCAAAACAGCAGCGACACAGCTGTTGCCCTCTGAAAACACTCACAGCGTGCTCAGGGAAATGTTAACACTCCATTCGCTTGTAGCGAGGTTACAGTCTGATGAGGAGACGGCCTGAGAGCAGGCAGCGATAATGAGAGACAGTGGACCGGCTATTTGAAGTTACATCTTGTAAGTACTTTGTCAGGTTGGTGCCGTGTTGCAGGTCCTGTCAGCCGCTCCGTATTTTAAGATACCAAACAAAAAAAATAAAAGAGAGAGAGCTGAGCTGCATTTTTTTCTGCATGCTGCTCAGATGAGTAAAGCTGCTCAAGTCCATTTTTCATTATCGAGAAAACATCAAACAGCTTATTTTCCACAAGGTTCCTTTGAACTGATCGTCCTGACAACTTTTTTCATGTTTAGCAACATATTTTACGTTTTTAGAACATAAGCAGAAAACTTTTTTTTTTTGCCTAAACCAACTCCAGCAGCTTCAAATCAACATCAGACCCGGTTGGATTTCATCTGAGATGGCAATATCAATTGATCTCACAACTATCTGTGTGTCTCAGTTTGGGACAACACACGTTTGTGCCACTTTTAATCACAACAGCATGTTAAAGGAGAAATCCACCTCAGACTCTCACACTGTTAGATCGCATCAGTCTGTGATGTTGTGATGATTTTGAAGTTTTTTGGTGAACCCGCTTTCCCTCAACCTGCCTCGTCTACTTCTACCTCAGTTAATGATTTCCTGCTTTTCCCAGAATTCCTTTCAACAACCCCCAGAGAACGGGCGTGAACTTGTTGCATTGAGTGCGCTAAGGTGGAGCGAACGATATCGATAGCATAGTAAGAGCAAGAGAGCAAGTTTTCCAGTCGAGAAAAAGCGAGACTTGCGTGTGTCCCGTACCCAAAACCCAACACATCTTGTGGCTGCATTGCATTCTGGTCTCTCTCCTGCTCCTGTGGGTGGAGAAATTGGTCTCTCTCCTCTTCTACGATGGATTTCTCCCTGTATGATTGTTGAACGTCTCTCGGTGCAAAATGGCGGCTCTAGAAAGAAGCCCTCACTCTTTGATTCTGAGGGGCTGACACCAAAACCTGCTGATGTTTTACATCCTGAAACATTTTCTCATATCAAACTCCAACAACAAAATGGACCCAGAAATACAGGGTACATCACCAGTAGCTGTTTCATAACAATGCTAAAAGGGTTTAGGGAGGATTTTTCCTTTAAGAGCAACACAGATTTACTCGTTGCTATTAACATATTGTGTTGAGAAGTAACATGATTGTATGTTGTCCCAAACTAGACACGCAGATGTGTTGAAAGTGAGTCTTGTGCAGGGATTCAGTTTGAGCAAGCTGATCAGCTGTAAACACAAAGCGGTGCTGACGGAGCCGAGCCTCCCCGAGGAGCAGCTGAAGTGTTCCTGCTGCGGTCCTGAGCGTCCCGTCTGTCACCGAGACGCCCGGCCGCTGGAAGCTATCACGGCCCCAGATTGAATTTGCCTCAGTAATAGCTTTAGTTTCTATCTGCTCCTCAACAGCCCCGAATGAGGCCGGCCCAATTTTAGCCCAATTAGGTTTTGCTAGCTTGGCAGGCTGCCCTCCTTCACAGCCTCCCCGTCTTGAATGGAGAGCGCCGAGTCCAACAAGTGTAACTGACAGCTTGGTGTGTTTCCCTCCCCAAAATGGAGGCCTGTTCATGTTTGACCTGCCTTTTGTTCTGAATTGGATTTTAATTTAATCTGCTGCTTAGATTAGTGTGAGGGCAACCAAGTTTTTACCCCCTTTATTTATCCAGGGGAAATTGACTTGAGCATGCAGGCTGTTTTTCAGCTTCGCCCTGCTTGACATTCATCCAAGGAAACACATTCCCCAGTACAACCAGTCTGCTGCTGCTGGCTGCTGAGCAACTCAAGTGGAGCAACTGGGGGTTAAAGCAACTCACCAAGTTTTCTCATCACTTAACTTCCCTGTTAAGTGGTGAGAACACAGACACCAAAATCATCCCTGTGTCCCCGGTGCTCCATGCTAACACTAGTTAGCTTGATAGTAGGCTACTAGCATTATCAAAGAAAAAAGAGGACAAAGAAGAAGACCTTTTAGTAATACAGAGTTGTTAGTGGTTTTTATTATTGCCTGTAGTTTGTGAAATGGAAAATAGTCCCTGTTGGTTCAATTTTATTATTTTATCATATTTTGTGTAGTTTTTTTTTTTTACCAATCTCTTACACAAAACTGCCAGACGTAGCTGCATTTTATTTAAGACTACTAGCTTTAAAGCTGCTAGTTCTCACTTTCTCACTTTTGAGATAATGGTAGTGCCTACTTTCACTCAACATAGTGTATGCTAAAGTGTTAGCATGGAGTCTACTGTCACTGTCAGTGTATGCTAAAGTGTTTGGTGGTACCTCTGTGGTAGTTGCTGAGGAAGAGGAGAGCGTTCCTCATTCACTTTCCCCTCCCACATTTACCCACTCTGTCCGGGGTTCAAACCGACAACCTTCCGGTCACAAGCCCGCTTCACTAACCTCTAGCCAATCACTGCCCTTCTATAACAGCCTCTACAAAAGTCTGCTCTCTGTGAATGTAATAGATCTATTTTTTCTTTCTTTATGAAATTGGAGACAGGCAGCCTCGTTGCCTGAGCTGCTCCGGTTCTAAATCACAACCGAGGCAGATATCTTTCTCCAGAGGGGAATGAAATAAGCCCTCAACTCCTTCGACGTTTAATCAACGAAGCCCAGGTATGGGTCCCTGTAGGGGATGTTCTCACCGGGCGGATGGGAGAAATTGCCACTACCACTCACTCTGTTGTCTGCTATATAGCTCCCTCGGCTCGGGCTTGTCAGGACGGGAGGGGAGGCTAAGTAATAGCGAGTCCCGAGTTTCATGGGAAGTCTTTGCTCCCGCGCCCCGGCCACTTTAAGAGGTCCGTGTTTACAGCGGACTCGGGGGTCAATTCCATTCCGCTCACGGCCCGTTCAGGACGAGGATTTGGAATTGAGTGCGACCCCCTCGATCCCCCGGAGACCCGGGCTGAAATGGACTTGCCCTCTGAGCCGCGCCGTGCGATCCGGTTCGAGCCGGAGTCACCTATAGGCTGCCTCGCTAATTTTACACGGCTGTATTAAGAAAGCGTTACTGACATCGCTGAATCACAGCCACGGCGCCACGAGGGGAAACTTATTTCTGAGCTTTCCCTTTATGCACTTGTGCTCGCACACACACACACACACACACACACACACACACAAACACACACACACACACACATGGACTTATAACCCCAGTGACCTCCCTACACAGTTTAAGTCAAGAGATCCAAACCTTTGACACAGTGTGGGTGGGGAGTGTTTGTTTTACATGCAACACACACACACACACACACACACACATACACACACATACAGATTACTAATACCCATCCAACATGCCCCTCCCTTTCCCCACACACACACATGAAGTGCCACACACAGACACTCTATCTATCTATCTATCTATCTATCTGTCTGTCTGTCTGTCTATCTATCTATCTATCTATCTATCTATCTATCTATCTATCTATCTATCTGTCTGTCTATCTGTCTTTCTATCTATCTATCTGCCTTATGTTGCTTTGTTCTGCAGTGCTCTGTTTGGACAGAGTTAAAATGTAAGGGTTCTTCCAACATCCAAAAGGAACCAATAAGCACCTTAGGGCTCCACATGAGAGAAAACTTCCCTTAAGGGTGCCTTGAAGAACCTCCATGTGTTTTAGATGTTCGTGGATGTACTGTCAGGGTTCATGAATCCTTTAAGTAAGTAGTTCCTCAAGGAACCTACTTGGGTTTCCCCATGATTGCAATCAGAAGAACCCCTAAAGGCTCTTCAAGGCTTTTGAACTTATCAGTGCTTTTTACTTACTATGTTTAGGATTGACTGGGTTTTTGCATCTTCTGCATTTTGTAGTTGTGCTTCATCTAGTTCTGTTTTGTTCTGTAGATTTACTCTGAATCTTTATATTCAATCCCAACTTGTGTTTTTTGTGCACCTTGTCTAGTAGCCTGTGTGTGTGTGTGTGTGTGTGTGTGTGTGTGTGTGTGTGTGTGTGTGTGTTGCTAAGAGTTTCTAGGAAAGCCTAGTTGGGACTCTACTTTCTCGTTAGCTCTCAAGGTCTCTCTTCCTCTCCTGCTCCCTAAGCTGGAGCACTAATGCAGTGTGCAGTCATTGCCCGTAACACGTTTGCCTTATATAAAACTCATTATACATCTGGACACAGATGCACAGAGATGCGCATACATAATCACACAGTTAAACACACGTACACATACACACAAATAGCCAAAACCACACTTAAGGAACATGCCAACACACATGCTCTCCAAGAGCATTTCCTCTCAGTTGGCTGACTTCCCTAATTAAATTTTCATTCTGCGGTGTCCTCCCTCTGTCTGTCTGTCTTTCAACGTGACCCAGGGCTACTGCCACGTTTTACTGCATGCTTGCTGAACTCGTGCTGCACTTCTCCTCCGTTCCCAAGAGGAATTGTTTGGAAAAATCATGTTTGGTTCACTTTTTTCCACAGAAGTTACAAGGAATGGTCTGGTAGCTAGCTGGTTGAGAGATTAGATGCAAGATAAATGCATGAAGGAGGACGTCTACAATGGATAATTTATTCAGCTCTAATGCACACTAGATGCAAGATAAGTGCATTACTGTAAAAGGAGGCTTCTGTAATGCCTACTACTGTATATCCTTTCTATTTTTTAACATTAAAGCGACAACATAGAATGAAGCGGCCTGGGACCTGAGGCTGAAGTTTCCCGTCCATTAAGACGTCTGTGTTGGTCTCCGTCTCAGATGGTGCAAAGCCGCCACATGCGACTGTCACCGCCCGCCACAAAATGGCCACTCCATAAGCACAGCTGCCTGTGGATATCCCCGTCATGAGAGGGTGATTAATCATCCGGCTAAATCCGATTTATGGACCGTAAGATGATATATCTGAGCAGACGGGCGCTGGAATATTGATTTAGCTTTGGCTTTAAGCTAGCCATAAGACTTTGTCAGCTCGGTGTTATGAGCTATTGACAGATAGCAGGTAGGACGCTATAGGGTATCGCCGATTGACAGCAGTATTTCTTTTATCTCTGTCCTTTCTGCCTTTTCCGTTGGCCATGGCACTCAAGACTTTTAATCAACTCTGAAGGAGTCTTACTCTACCTGCAGTAGAAATCACTTCAGTGTTTTACAGCCTCAGGTGTTGTGGCTGATATGAGTTCAAAGAGTGAAACGCTTCATATGGTGCTGGAGACATTTTGGAAAAAACATCTAGATCAGTAAAGAGAGAGAACTTGCTCTACTCACTGGCTTAGATCTCTTCAAGTCTTTAAGCCACGAATAAGATACTATCAGACAGTAAAGGTGTAGGACGAGCACTCTCACTTCTCTTCTTACATTTTTATTATTATTCCTGAAGCAACAGTCCACTGAAACACACGGACGTTTCGTTTCGACACACGCGGAGGACGGCGTCGCCCGGAACGTCCGTGTGTTTCACTGTCCTCCCCCTACATATTTATTATCTAGATCAGTAAAACCTAACTCACCTTTCTCTAACCTCATGGAAAATGAAATACAAAATGAGTGAATACAGTTCTTATTCTCCTGAATATGATATTAACCCTAACTCATATAACACTTTAAAATACCATTTGCTTCTTATGTCTTGTGTGTGAGTCCTTTCATGCATTTATCCTGCATCTATAATGCATTAGTACTCTATACTGTACAGTGGTAGCCATTGTAGAAGTCCTGCTTCATGCTTATATCCTGCATCTATCTTGCATCGCTGCTGGAGACAGTCATTCTTGAATGTTACAGCAGAAGCAAAATGCTGAACTACTTACCAGACCAAACTTTGAGTGAAAAGACAGCAAAACTTGTCTTTTCCAAACAGTTCCTCTTAGGGAAACAGTAAAAAATGCCGTAGTCTTTCAGCCTGCATGCAGTAAATAGCGCTCCTCTTTTTTTCAGCCAAATTAATATGCAGGAAGAGGCTTGTGTTTATTTGCCTCAATCATCAGCTGTCAAAATAAAGATGAGATGTGGCTGCATTAGGATATGATAATGTAACGTAAGACGAGGTGGGTGATTTTTTTTTCTTCTTTTCTGCGGTGATGAATCAAGTCTGCCTCCAGTGATATTTCATGTGTGTTTGTCCTTGTGTCGGCAGAACAACACGTCGTGGAGACCGCAGGCGTGTCAGGAGTGTTCCTGCTACAGCGACACAGCCATCTGCCGGCCCGCCGTCTGCCCCAACCCGCTGTGTGACTTCAAGAGGGTAAGACGTTTCATTTTAGAAGAAGAATATGTGTGCGTGTTTTGGGATAGAGAACTAATGGATTCAGATCCGAGTTTAAAAAAAAAGATTCATCAGGGTTCCTCTGCAGGTCTGGCAATTTATGGGAAATTAATCTGGTCATTTCAATGCATTGGAAAGATTGCAGATTGGAGTTTTAGTTCTACAAAAATGTTCTTGGAGGCAGAGCTGCTCTAGAGGCAGAGATAATCCGATTGGTTGAGTTAAACCTCAGTGGGCGGAGCCAAAGAACCATACTTTTTCAGAGCGCTAGTTAGCTAACTGGCACACTTGAATGGCAAATAAGGAACTCTGGTCAAAATATCAATACAATTATGACTATTATTTCCCTTCAGTCATGACCATGACATTCATGATGTTGAAGGTCAGCAGCTAGCTAACTAGCTTACCTAGATAGCTATAGGCTAGTATGGCTAGTTTGAACTTGAAGGTCAGCTAGCTAACTAGCTAACCTAGATAACTTAGTATGATAGATTGTATTTTTCAGTTAGCAGCAGAGCGCTAGGCTTCATAATATTAGCTTCCTCCTCTCTTACCTCTTGTCTTTTTCCACTGAGCTTCAATCTAACATTACTTAATGGAAAAATGTTTCTAAGTGCAGATATACTTATGACTACATATTTCATGGAGTTGCAGACCCTCTGTCATTTTGTATTTAGATGTTGAGCAGAATATTTTCCAGCTACAGAATGATACAGCCTATAAGTGACGGTCACATTTTGCATTTATTACCAACATGCATATTGGACAGCAGCCACAATCTTTCAGTAACAGTCAAAGAGTTAAGGTCTGGAAACAGAGTGGTTTCATGTTATTTTAATTTAAAAACTCTTTCTCCGTTTCACCTCGATGTGCAGATCGTGTTTTAAAGAGCCGTTTAATCTGGTCTTTGTGACTTGCCCTTACTTCCTTTCAACAAGAATCAATGGCCTGACAGACCATTGTGCAATGAAACCTGCTGATTGCACCATTTAATTTGCTACAATGATAACTGTTAGGAGGTTGTTAGTTCCAGCTAACTTTCCGCTCATTTGAATTCACTGGGAACCGTTTTCAAACCTCTTTTTCACTCCTGCTATCTGGCAGTCCCTCCCCTCGCTTCTTAAATGGGATTTAGACATCAGGGCAGGCCTGCGGTGACGACATCCAATCCAATCCCAACTCGGAGCTAAGGCAACAATCAATGTCTAATGAATTCCACTCCGCTGGCTAGCAATCCAATGCTAATTAAAAATTAGTCATCATGCTCACCAAGCCGTGCGCTCCTTCCTTTAAAAATGGGACTCCCTCTCACCTGCACTGTAATGGAAAAGTATTAAGATTTCTATCATCCGCCCGTTTCTGATTATTGGACTGTCGTTGGAAATAGACGGTCATTATCTACAAGCTTCAGTTTCATGAAAATCACTTTTTCCTTTCTTCTCTTATCTAATTTCTTTTTCTATCCAACTCTGAATCTTGCAGGAGTATCTTAATATTCCTGTAAGGTCCTGCACTCAGGATGCATTCAACACATTCAGCAGCACATACTGACACAGCTCAGGACGCTATTAAAACATGTTGTGTTGAAAAATAACACAAATGTGTATTCGCTCAGAGTCAACATGCAAAATGACTCATCCGTAATACCAACAGGTAAAAGGATCCCTGTAGAACTTAAAAAGGTTCTCCTATTGCATTACTGCAAAGAACCACTTTTGGTACTAATTTGAACCTTTATTTTTAAGGGTGTATGGTTTGGTCAGTGATAGAATAGAATAGAATAGAACAGAAACTTTATTGTCTCCATGGGGAAATTTGGGGATAAAAAGGTGGTTAAACTCAGACGGTGATCATCACAAGGCAAACAACCACTGATATTAACAAAAATCTATTATATTTTCAGAAAAAATATTAATTTAGGCTTTTATCCCTTGAAAGACCCTATCTTCATATGACTTACATCAGTTTAATACTATTTACTATACCATACATTTATGTCACAAAGATTTATGTCAACCTATAAAGGTTGGTAAACTCCACAAATAAAAATGAAGGTAAACTGAGTTTGGGTGGCTTTACCTGCCACTACATTCCTTGGTTTGGTTTTGAATATAATTTATGATCAGGCAGGAAGCTAACAATGTTGTTTACAGGCCACAGAGGCTGGTAAATCCCAAATTCACTGGCCACTTTTGCTATTTTACCAGAAATTTTGGAAGAAAACTGGACTTCCTAAATGATGCTTTGTTACCTGCAAAAGCGGCTGAAGATGGCAGCACACCAGTAAATAACGGTTCCGGATTTTGAACCATTAGATTCTTTATTTGAGACAATAAAACCCCCAAATAGGATCAAATCCATATACTGCAGCCACATATTGAGTGTAAGTGTAAGGTAGCAGACGAGGAAATGCCGGAGAGACAGAGAGACAAAAAGCAGAGTCACACAGCTCAGGAAAGAGAAAGAGAGTTATAAGGACAGAAGTTTAGGTTTCGTTTATTTCTGTGTAGTTTGTTTGCAGAAACTGGCTGCTGGAGGAGATGAAATTTCCAGCCGCTGTCAAAACTCACCAACATTTGTCTGGCGGTCGGTGTTAATTTCCCAGCCTGTTTATGATATAGAGGCGTGCTGCAAGATTAACGACAACTGTGGGCTGAGAGTAGCATAAACCTCCAGTCTGCATCCATTTATTCCTGCTGAACTACTACCAGCCACACAACACACACCGTCTACCTCTCTCTCTTCTCTCTCTCTCTCTCTATTTTACTTCCCATACTTGTTATTTATGCTTCTAGTTGTTTATGCATTCTTCTCCGTGTTAAATTTACATGTAATTTGTCTCCTGCTGCCAAATCGGTGCGTCTCTTCTCGCCGTCTTCTCTCCTTTTCAGCGGACTCAAGATGTTTTCAGGTGGCTCCGTCTCACCTACACAAATTGTATTCCTCCTCTCCTTCTTTTTCCACTTTTTTTTTTCTTTTTTTTTTATCATTTTATGTATTTGCAAACCAAACTGCACCTAAACTATTCACCTCGTCTCCATCTGGCTTTCCCCTGCTTTCCATTCCGGTCCTGCCGTGCGTTCGGCCTCAATTAGGGCGTGTAGGCAGAAGGAGTGTGTGGTGAATCGGCGGAGAGACGGTATTGTAATATGTATTGTAACACCTCCGATGCGCTCGCTCTGCATTCTGCACACTGAGCGCCTGATAGAGTCTTCATATATTCCTTATTGTCGGCTCGGTGCCGTTATTCGCGTTGCACGCCCGCAACCATCCGGTTAATTTCCATGGAAATGGACGGGCGGTAATTGACGGGTTTTTGTATTCATGCTGCACAAAGAGATTCACTCTGCTTTCTCTCCCTCTCTCTCTCTCTTTCTGTGTGTGTGGTTTTATTTATGCATGTACACTTTTTTGTTCTGTGTGTGTGTGTGTGTGTGTGTGTGTGTGACAGGGCGAGCGTCTGAGGATCCCTGCCAACAAGTGCTGTCCGGAGTGCGTCTCCCCCTCCCAGGACTCCTGCCAGCATGAAGGAGTCATTTATGGAGTAAGTGAAGCGACAGAAAAAGGGGGCGAAAAGACTCTTCTCCTCCCTCCATCCTCCTTCCCTCCTCCCTCCATCCTTCCTCTCTCCCCTCCTCCCCTCTCATCTCCCTCTTATTAAACACTAATACGTATAGAAGTCGATGCAGCCTCTTTCAGTCGATCCAAAAGTGCGACCTGAAGCCAGTTTTTTATCACTTATCTTCAGGTTATTACCTCCGCCGGTGAACTTTCTGTCTGTCAAAAAGTTACAAACTGAAACTGAAATGTGTTGGACAGACCGCTCTTGGCCCAAGGATCATTTTAAAGGCATTGCATATACTTTATAATCCGGCAGGAAGCTAACGTTGTTGTTCACAGGCCACACAGGCTGGTAAATCCCAAATTCACTGGCCACTTTCACTATTTTACCAGCCAGTTAGGATTTTGGAAGAAATTAGACCTCGGAAATGATGCTTTGTTACCTGCAAAAGCGGCTGATAGAGTAGATTGATTCCCTCTAAGATTGCAGCACAGCAGTGAATAATGGTCTACTTCCCCATTTTGAACCATTAAACTCTTTATTTGAGACAATAAAACCCCCAAATAGGATCAAATCCGTATACTGCAGCCACATTTTGGGTGTAAGTGTAAGGCAGAAAATGAGGAAATGCCAGAGGCAGAGAGACAGAGAAGTGAAAAGACAATAGCTCTATTATAGCTAAATAAAAAAAAAAAGACATCTGAGGTGATTAACTCACTCATTCACATCAGATTTGCATCAGTGTGTGTTGGATCTGGTGTGAGACTGGGCTCTGAAGCCACGCCCCCTCCCTGGCTCCCTCTCACTGAAGCACAATCGCTGTCTTGTTCGCCTCCCGTCGGGCGGCCTCTCTCGCTACAGAGCCGGACCTTTGGCAGCCATTTTGGACGCCGCACCTCCTCGAGAGGAACAAGGCTTTTCTTGGCCGGGGGGTTCGGAGAGTCCGCCGGTGTCGCCGCGCTGGTGAAGTGGCGCTTTAACA
>NC_136004.1:31069362-31131862 GCF_048128805.1 Centroberyx gerrardi | reverse complement strand
AGTGACCCACACACACACACTCACACACACACTCACACACCTGGTCTGAGTGTGTTTTCTCTCCCTGCAGCATGAGAACCTGGTGATCCAGCCGGGTCGGTGCTGTCCTCAGTGTGTGTCCAACCCCTGTCTGTCTGCTGGGAAACAGTACCAGGTAGGCGTGTGTGTGTGTGTGTGTGTGTGTGTTTAAAAGGTACATGTAGAAAGTGTGTATGTGTGCAGTATTGAGCAGGTGTATCACTGGGTGTGTGTAGAAATCGTGTGTTTTTTTGCTATCTACTGGCAAAGAGCACCAGGCTGGAGGTAGGCTGTGTGTGTGGTGTGTGTGTGTGTGTGTGTGTGTGTGGTGGTAGGAGGGGGTGTAAAAAGGTGTGGGTGTTCAAAGGTGTGTGTGTGTGTTTTGATGATGAGATAAAGAGCAATTCCGCTCCTCTCCTCTTCCCTTCCTTCCTTTCCCTTATTTCCTTCCCTTTCTTTTCCTCCTCTCTTTTCCTTTCCTTTCCTTTCCTTTCCTTTCCTTTCCTTTCCTTTCCTTTCCTTTCCTTTCCTTTTATCCTCTCATCTCCTTTCCTCCTGTCCTTACTCTTCCTCTCCTTCCTTTCCTCTCCTCAGTCTGTCTCTAATCTTTTCTCAGCATCACCTCATCTGCCCTGCTCTCGCTTTCTCCCGCTGTGTTTGCAGTGTACACACACACACACACACACATACACACACACACACACACACACACACATACACACACACACGCACATCCTCTCTCCCCCTCTCTCTCTTTCACTGCCAAGTTTCCCCTTTGATCATAGAGTGTCCCATTCTCTTTAATGTGTGTTTCTGTGTTCCAAAACACACACACACACACACACACACACACACACACACACACACACACACACACAGTCATGCATGTCGTCATGATTTCAAATGTCTGTTTCTTCTCCAAGGTGTCAGCATCCGGAAATGTTAGGAACATCTCAATTTGTGATTTATTCAAGAGGATTAATTATGCTGCCTTGCTGTTTTGGGCACACACACACACACACACACACACACACACATACACACACACACACACACACACACACACACTGTTAATGGGCAGAAATCAGCATTCAGGTCATGCACCGTCGGGATTACAGTTACAAATGAACGCAAAGAGTTAGGGTTAGGATTAAGACTCGGGTTAGGGGTTAGGGACTGAATGCAATCAGTGAAGGTCCTCACAAGCATAGTAATACAGTTGTGAGTGTGTGTGTGTGTGTGTGTGTGTGTGTGTGTGTGTGTGTGTGTGTGTGTGTATTTTTACACCATTAGCACCGCTTTGGGGTTCCATTCCCATTGGGCTTTGCGTACGAAAACTGAACGCACTCATGGGACTGGAATGAGCTTTTAATCAAAGTTTCCACCAAATGGCATACATTACTTTGTGTGTGTGTCTGGTATATGTGTGTGTGTGTGTGTGTGTGTGTGTGTGTGTGTGTGTGTGTGTTCTGTGAGTGTGCAGCTGGTCTAAGTGTGTGTATCTCTGTTTTGCAGCACGGTGAGCAGTGGCAGAAGAACGCCTGCACCATGTGTGTGTGTGACCGGGGTCAGTCTCGCTGCCACACACACACCTGCCGCCCCGTCACCTGCGACAAGGTGGGTAGACACACACACACACACATACAAACACACACACACACACACCATTTGGCATTTACTTTTATACATATTCACCTCATGCATTTGGATTTGCATTGAAATTCTGTTAATGGATGCAGAGATGTTTAACCATGCAAGAGCACTTACACACACATGGAGTGTCTCTCTCTCTCTCTCTTTCTCTTTCTCTCTCTCTCACACACACACACACACACACACACACACACACACACATTTAATTGTATGCAAATTTCAGCTAGTAGCTTTGGCTCTGCACTGAAACTCTTGTTAGTGAAGACAGAGTAGACCAAGCATGCAAAACAAAGTAATACGCACAAAGGAAATTTCTACAGTGAGTGAAATTTTAATTTTAGCGAAAGTTTTTCTTCTTTTTAACCGTGACCAAAGCCTTTCACTAACCTCAAACAAGTTGTTTTAGTTGCCTAAACTCAACCGTTTAGCTGAAAATGCCGTGAACAATTCATGTTTTTGTCACAGAATCCAGTTTGTGGAGGAGGAACGTCATTTTCACATAATTCGTGTCCACAGCTCCTAAATCCATCCATACAAGACAAAAATGTACTATGAATCTTATTATGAAAATGGCCACTTTCATACTATTAAACTTATAGATATCATACATATAGACGCAAGACACATATATATAAATCATAGAAAGCAGACGTTATGTTTCTAAACCTTTCTGTTGTGGGTAAACAGATGCTTGAGGCTCATGTGCTTGTCATGTACTGAGAAGCTGCTGAAAACCAGTTTGAAGTGCGTGCTCTTTTGCTAAAAGTTCAAATATTTCCTTAAACTTTAACCAGAACTTTATCTCAGCTCTCAGCACGGTCGGGACGTTTCTAACAGCGGATTCCCTCCGCTGATTATAGCAAAGGGGGGGGGGGGGGGGGGGGGGGGGGGAAAGCAGCCAGCGCTGCAAAGAGAGGATCCCAGCGGACACAAAGCCTTAAAACCAGCGCTGAAATGAGCAGATAGAGGCAGGAAGAGCCGTGCTAATCACTACCTGCTCTGCTCTGCGAATAAACCTCAGCAATCCTCCAGGAAAACCGTGATATCATTTGGAAAAGACCTTGAACGCACTTGCTGGAACTTACTGGAAAAAAAGGGAATTTTCTCTGTGAAGTGTTTCATATTCTCCGACTACACACCGACTGTCATTTCTGCAGAAGATACAGAGGATCTGGACTGTGGAGGAGTTTCTATCCACAGCGTCAGTAAATCTACTTCTCAGCAGTTTCAAATAAAGACGCAGCAGCTGTCTGATGAAGCAAACCGCTTGAAGTGTTTTCCCTTAATAACACCACACACACTCTCTCCCTTCATCCTCTTATCTTTCTCTGCCTAAACACACACAACCCGACATTTTTATAAGCCCCTTGGATTTTCTTTGTCTCACCCTCGCAGTTTGTCTTCCTTCACCGTTATCGTTTGTCCTGCATGTGCAAACAAACAGAAGCTGAACCTGAAGCCTGTTGAGTGTGTGTGTGTGTGTGTGTGTGTGTGCTGAGTCTCTGCCGTCTCCCCCCTGCAGGGCCGGACCAAAGTGAAGCGCGCCGGTCAGTGCTGCGACGAGTGCGCCGCCGCCAAAGGCAGCTGCCTGTACGAGGGCGCGGTGCGTTACCACGGAGACATGTGGAACGGGACGGGCTGCGAGTTCTGCACCTGCGACCGGGGTCAGGTGCTCTGCCAGAGGGCCGAGTGCGGCCGCGTTGAATGTCCACAGGTAGGACACACAGTTCATAATGGACAGGGGAGGGAAAACTGGCCTTGTCTTTTTTAAAGTTCAGATTTGAGTTTTAGTTATATGAACATTTCTCAGAGTCAGAGCTACTCTGGTGGCAGGAATAACCTCATTGGTTGAGTTAAACGTCAGTGGGTGGAGCCAAAGAACCACAGTTTTTCTGGATTTTTTTATTTATTTAACCTTTATTTAACCAGGCAAGTCATTAAGAACAAATTCTTATTTACAATGGCAACCTGGCAATAACTAACACACCAAAGTATCAGACGAAGCACTGAAAAAATACAATCTATCCATACGAAGCTAGCAGACCTTCAAGTTCAAACTAGCCATACTAGCCTATAGCTAGCTAGGTAAGCTAGTTAGCTAGCTGCTGACCTTCAACATCATGAATGACATGGACATGAATGAATGAAAGAAAGAAGTCATTCCAATGTATCTGTTTTATTGATATTTTGACCAAAGTTCCTTATTTGCCATCCAAGTTTGCCAGTTAGCTAGCTCTGCGCTCTGAGGCTGTGGAACTGTGGTTCTTAGGCTCCGCCCACTGTGGTTTAACTCAACCAATCAGATTATTTCTGCCTCCCAGAGAAGCTTGTATAACTGAAACTCCAATCTCATTTAAAACCAACATGGGGAGAGACAATCCGTCTGCTGGCCTCTACTGGCTGCACAAACTCCACCCGCCTCAATATTAATTAATGACACCAAGACCTATTGTATCTTTAATGTAGAAATATAAGGTCAATAAAGTTTTCCAACAAGAGGTGATATTTGCTTTATCTAACTTTATTTCTTCTAATGTCTTCCCTAATGGTGATTTTTGAAATAATTGTGCCATTAGGAAGATATTTGCATGAATTTCAGTGCTTAAGAGACCGTCTGTCTGCATAATCCTGTTCCTTTGTGACCATAATGAGGCAATATGAGCTGGTTTCCCTGCAGACTGAACCTGCTCCAGCCTCCCAACACTGATCAAACTCTGCCTCCAAAAACACAAAATGCCAGAAATCTTGCATCCAGAAATTTGTCTTGGGTGAGAGTGGGTTTGTCATGTTTGGTTTATCAAGTGCCAGCTTCCATCCCGGATAATTCATTGATTTATTTGTATTCAGTGATTTACCTTAATGCATTCATTCATTAAGATAAAGTGAGATCAGATGAAACTGTGATGATCTCTGTGGGGAAGCTGGGTCAACTAACAGGATTCAGCAAAGAAAAATAAAGTGTGAGGAGGATTATAGAACATTGGGGTCATGTAAACATACGCAGACTACAATTTCAACATGTTAAGGAGACACATATGAGTGAAAAGTATGAAAACAGTATGGATTATATCATTGATCGGACCTACACTCACCTACACCCCGACACTCTGAAACAAACAGCAGCAGCAGCGACGGCCTTCGTTTGAAGACATTCATCTCGGGCTTGGCCTAGTTAGGAATGTGGGACATTGGACGTGGGAGTTTTTTTGGGACAAAACAAACAAAGGATTTGTTAAGGTTATTAGCCGGTGTTCCCATAGTTACTTCTATCCCCCAAAATGACCCACTTTGGGCTCCGCGCCGCGTCTCGTTAACACCTTATCAAATGTTTTCTTACGTCAAGCAGATTTAATAATATTCCTTTAATATCCCCTGCCACGACCAAATAAGCCCTCATTAATCATGCTGTATAGTGATAATTACAGCTGGTAAGTGTCATTAGCCATAAGTAGCATAATTGGCACGAGTCCAGCTCTGAATTAAGCAAGGTCACCCCGCTGAGAAGATCAGTGCAGTGCAGTTTAGTCTGGATCTCAGTGGGCAGAGCGTGAGGCCGATGCTGCAGGGTGACAGGTTCAGTTCCCCGTGTGGGTCAGTAGAGCGAGGCACTGACACTGCAGGGTCAGGGGTCAGGGGTCAGGGGTCCTGCTGATGACACCCATGCAAAAACTACTTGTATTATGTGTCTAGGAGCTTTTTGGCATCCACCAAATGGCATTAATTGTCATGTGAAAACCAAATTTTGGAGATTTTTATGTTTTAACTTAACTAGGATTTTATGCTCCTCTATGAGAAAGGTCTACCACCCTTGGGCTTATGAAACCTTTTCAAAACCCCGTTGGATAAACTCAAAAATGCCTGGTGGTCAAGGTAAAAACAAAGTTGACATTTTGGAGATACAAGGTTTTCATAAAACAACATAAAATATAAAACAACATAAAACAACTGCCTGCGATTCAATTATGATTGTTCTGATTGATGAACATGCTTTTGCATAATGTCCTGTTTTGTTCTCTTGTTGCATGTATAATTTATTTCTGTAATTCTCTTTCCTTCTCTTTCTCCTATCCTTAACTTTTTATTCATGTGTTTAGCTGCTTTTTATTTGTTCTTTTTATGCTATTTTTGCTATCTTTTGGCATCTGATTCTGACTCATTCTGTCCAACCTGATGATTTTATAAAATCTAGCCAAATAATATCATCATTACCTCCGCCAAGGAGCTTATGTTTTCGGTGCCGTTTGTCTGTTTGTTTGTCTGTTAGCAGGATTACGGAAAAACTACTGGCCCAATTTTGATGAAACTTGGTGGAAGGGTGTGGCATGGGCCAAGGAAGAACCCATAAAATTTTGGAGCGGATCCGGATCCGACTCACGAACAAGCAGTAATAGCACGAACCTTGGCGGAGGTCTGCGCTCTCAGAGTGCCCTTCTAGTTTATTTATTAGGTTTATATTCATTTCAATTCATTAAATTGTACATTGCTTCATTGTTTCATTGTTTCAGTCAAGCTTATTGAACTAAACTGAACTGAATTGACTTGGACTGAATAAAAACAACTGAGGGGAGAAACATGGTTCAGAGTGAGGGAGAGAGAGAAAAAAAGAACGAGAGGAAAACCAGCAGAGAGGGAAACAAGGGAAATACGAAGCTGCATTTTTCTGTTTTATTTTGCCTCAGTTGCACATAAATGATGGCGATGTTATCACCGGTGCTTGTATGAGACCCAGAACCGATCTGTAAAAACTACACATTTTACACTGAGCGGTGATTTATTTCTGCTCCCGACTCGCTCTCTGGCCTTATCAGCCGCTGCTCGTCTGTGTGGTGTATGATGTGCCGATTTTGTTTTCCGTGTTTTTTCATTTCAAACCTCTCCAGAACCAGAAACGAAATGTTGCTTTTGAAGGATGATAAAGATTTGAATTATTATTATTTTTTCTTTTTTTTTCCAGGGAGAGGAGCAGGTTCACCTGCCGGGGAAGTGCTGTCCGGAGTGTTCCTCCATCAAATCTTCCTGTTTGCACCAGGAGCGATCCCACCAGGTACTTCCCCTCACACATTTAAGGTTTATTTACACATAGACATGATATAAAAATGTGGAAAAAGAGAGAAAGAAATCAAAACTGTGTGGGTGAGACAAAGAAACACCAAAGGACTTCTGAAAACTGTCTCTACTCAAACGAAAAAGAAGTTAAAAAAAAGGCAGCAAGACTCACAAACAAGCAAATAACATCAATATTAAGTTCGGGGAAATAAACTTAAAATAGTGAGAACTCAATTATTTTATAAGAGCGGGACTGGCAGTGAGGCGGAGGGTGTGTGTCTTCAGAGTGTGTGTGTGTGTGTGTTCAAAGAGCGAGAAAGGGAAAGAGAGAGAGAGAGAGTGTGTGTAAATGTGTGTTTAAAGAAAGAGCTATCAGATTACTCTGGGCTGTTTAGCCCGTTACAAGAATTTCTTCTTCTTTCTTATTACGCCGCCCTATATCTTTTAGTGTGCCGTCACCTTCATTATTCATAGGCCTCAGTCCTGGAAACCCAGAATGCATCTGCAGCTTTCTCTCTCCAGCCAGGAGGGAGGAGAAGACGACCGGCCGAGGAACAGAAACCTGCAGCCACATTTCAGATTTTATCCTTTCACAGTTGAGGAGGATAGATTTCTTTTTTGGCCCCGGGGGGAATTTATCTTGAGCCAGGAGAACACGAAAACAGATACATACTGCACCGCATATACACACAGTACATACAAAACATAAATACATACGTGTCTCTATTCCCTCGTTGGCTTGTAAAAAAAACCCTAAAGCGAGAAGCTGAAGCCTGCAGGTTGAAGAAGCGATTGGGAAAATCCGGGCTGGGAAAGTTCATAAATAATAATAATAATAATAAACTGAATTTACATAACACTTATCTAAAAGCAGATTTAAAAGTTAGTTAAAAAAGGACATAAAAATAAAAACAGAGGCTTGAAACGTTGAAAAATTGTATTACAGTGCAGCGTACAGCACAATAAATAAATCATCAAATGCAGAAACATACGTGATGCATACGTGACACACGCTACATGTTCTGTGTTGCATTGCACACGGTGGGACTTACACAGAAAGTGCACTCTACCTCCAGTCCCGCTTCTTCTGTCACTCTGCATCCTGAACTGTGTGCAGCGGGACACCGGACCTTTAATGTAATATATAATACATTAAAATAATATATATAGTCTATGGATGATGGCATAAGGGGAGGGGGAAGAGGGCAAACTAATGTCGTATACTCAATGAAATGACAGTGGATGTAACAATGTCATAACAATAGAATCGGTCGAAGTGGAAATCTACTTCCTGTAAAGGTTCAGTGAAGTTTAGATCACAGACTGTAAAACAGATGGAGTGGTGAGTGTGATGTCACCCACAGGTTTCTGAAGGGCCGCTTTGAAGCCTAAAGATCGGGTTTACGATCGCCGCCATGTTGACATTTTTTGGAGCCGGAGCGAAGCCTGAGGGTCGTCCACAGAGCCTGCTATAGGCCCTTTTCACATCGTCATGGTAACAGCTTCCACATTGAGAAACAGGTGCATCACAACTTCCAGCTCCGGCCTTCGCTAAATCGCTCCACAGCTCTGCCCAAAATGAACACTGGTGAAGTACAAAGACTGTTTTTGTTTCTCAATATGGAAGCTGTTACCATGACGACGTGAAAAAGGTCTAGTGGTCCGTAATAGGCGGCCTGTCAATCACTCGGACAACTACCCCGTTTTATAACCGTTATTTCCCGTTAATGACGCAATTATTTTGAAAATCTCCATAAGGACACACATTTCAAGAAGTGTAATTAGCTGCTGAGACCATTGTGGAAAAAATGTATTGACTTTATATTTTTAGCAGAAGTTGGGTTGTGGTCCGTTGACTTCATGGACCTTCATGGACTAGCGGACGTTAGAGGAATCGCCGCCTGCCGCCACTTCCTTTATTGGCTTCAAAATTCACTTGTGGTTTTGGCCGCTTGGAGTCTGCTGGTCGGGGGCATGGAGGGAGTTTGACTTCATCCTGCTCTTCATGAAACCAGCAGTGTGTGTGTGTGTGTGTGTGTGTTAGCATCTGGGAATATGAGAACATCACGAGGGAACGGTGTTTGGTGAAAAATGTAAAATGGTCTCATACAGAGCCATCGTTAGACCTACTGTCTCCCAGTAGATCCACCGCCATGTTCCCCCGCTGGCAGCAGACACTGTGGGCTGAAGTCTTTGTCTTTCTCCAAATGTCGTCTGGACGGAGAAATAAAAGGCTAAGGACGACTCGACAGAATTTCTTGTCTGGGCCGCTCAGGGCTGCAGGTTTTGAGCTCCTGTCCTCAGGTGCTGCGTCTTTGTGCGCTGGCCTTGGACACAAGTGGTCTGTGAGCAGCTGGTGACGCAGGTTCTGTTCAGACCGGTTCACATTCAAACCCTCCTGCTAGAGTCTGTCTGCTGCTGTCGCTGAGCGCAGACTTGACAAAACACTCTTCCTCTTTGCCTCTGCGGTTTGTCTGTGTTTGGCAAATGTTGGCATGATTTCCCAGACTGTTCGACTTTCCACAAAAACAAAAAAAACAAACATATTTTTATGTATTTTTCCTTATCTTCTTTATTATAAAGCATTGTGGATTAACTTCAACTTCAACTTTATTATTATCCAGAAGGACATTTGGTTTGCAGCAGGCATTAAAACACAACAAATCACATTAAAACATTAACAACAACAAACATCAGAGGTATACAATAGAAATTCATAGAATAAAGATTATGATTGAATATTTGCATTACAAAGTTGCTTGTTATAGCATCATGAAAAAGATGTAGCATATCTGATGGGTCTAAATTGTTGGTCAAATTATTTATAAAAATCAAGTATTTCCATACATCCTATTTTCTTAAACTGTTTTATCTCATTGATTATTATAAAATATTTGTTAGTAAGGATCACTGAATGTTGGTGATGTCACTGATTACCTGTTGCAATCTTGATATTTTCGACTGATGTTGACTGAATATGTAAATTTTAAAGGCCTCATGCTTGTTACAGCATCTTGAAAAAGATATAGCACATATTATTTCTATGGGTCTAAAAACAGTTGAAGTGAAGATTTATTATATTCTTACATTGTATTTTATGTCATTGATTACTGTGAAATAAGCATTGTTTGTTATGAAGGTGAATTACTGGTCATGTGACATCACTAATGACTGTTTCTATTTGAGGTCCAGGTGAGCTGTCATGACACAAGGCACACTGCCGAAACCTTTTGGTGGTGTAGATATTTTGTATGGAGAGAAGTTTGCATCTTCATATATTTATTTATTCTCCCTTTCCACGTTAAACAGTTTAACTTTGGCCTCTTTGGACTTCTGTTAGTTGCCTGATTTGCAAACTCGCGTATAAAAGTGTCGTTTGTTGGACCTGTTTAAATCTGAGGCACACTGCTAATTGGCATTCAGCTCAGTGCCTCTGCCCCCTGTAGCTGCCTTTTTACTTCTGATTCACTTTCTTCACTGTTAAAATCCTCTTTCATGTGGTGTTTTCATTATTTTGTCCACCCCCGTAAATGTTCCTGTCACACTTTTACTCTGAGCTTAATGAGAACCTTTACCTCCAGGTCTAATAGACACTAATATGCTCCTGTGTCTCTCTGCCCGTCTCTCTCTCTCTCTCTCTCTCTCTCTCTCTGTGTCTCTCTATCAGAACCTGGCCCGGTGGAGTGACGGCGGCTGCAGGGAGTGTGAATGTCGCGACGCCCAGGTGACGTGTTTCCTGCGCTCCTGCCCCACCTGCCCCCCGGGCGTCCTGTCCGTCACCCAGGAGGGGCGCTGCTGCCCCGAGTGTCGCCAAGGTACGTGACAACCTGATCTCACACGCATACGTGAAGTGGAGTTCAATTCCCAGCTTGTACGAAGGAAATTTCTAGCACGAGTCAAATTTTAATTTTTAAGCGAAAGTTTCTTTTATTTAACCGACCAAAGCCTTTCCCAAACTTTAACCACGTAGTTCGCCAACCTTTAGCTGAAAATGTCGTGTCCGATTTGTGTTTTTGTCACAGAATCCAGTTTCAAAGTTTGTGCTCATTGCAACACTTTTTATAGGATCATGTTGGTACGTTAGCATGCAGTGTTGGGTGTTGGGTGCATTACCAACAGCACCGGAGTGACGTTAAAGGGGGAATGCCACCCATTTTCACTTGCAAAATATATCTTTCTGCACCCTTCAGGGAGTTCTGTGATCACAAGCAAAAAGTTGGACTCGGCTCCAGAGCCGGGGTTGCCAGGTCCAGCTGGGTCAGTACACATGAAGAGCTTACGTAGCTCGGATGCTAATTTGCCACGCCCCCTTTTCGGTACAATGCAATGTCAATGGGAGTTGAGATCTAAGGCCTGAGCCTGAAAGTTATTTGAGTGTCTCCATCCGAACGAGCCAAATAATTAGCCCCAAATAGCCTAAATGGCCCCGTCATAATTAGCTGTTGTCCTCTCACACTAAGATAGCTTGGATGACAAAAGGCAGAAATGTTTACTTTCTCCAGGTGGAAGTTTTCCCATTAATTTGATTTTATTGAGCCAAAGCCTGGCAAGAAGACATCGTTTGGTTGGCTGGTAATTCAAAGGAGAAGGAACGGACTTGTCCTGGTTTTAGAAGGGAAGAGAGGATGCAGTTTTGGGATGTCATTGAAAAATAATAAACAAGTTATGTAATGAATCTCTGCTCCCAGGGAGGAATATGTAAAGTAATAATATAACTTTTGAAATGAGTGAGGAGTAATCTTTCATATATTACTTTTTTTGTTAACAAGCCCAACACTGTTAACATGCCACAGCACAACATGACTGTCTGTGTGTGTGTGTGTGTGTGTGTGTGTGTGTGTGTGTGTTGGGTCTGGCCAGTACTGCAGCATTCCTCTGCTCTATCAAAGTGTTTTTTCACACTCGCCTTCAGTGATTCTCCTCTTCATCCTCGTCATCTTCGCTCCGCTCGTGTTGGACAGGTTAAGGTCCCTTCTTCCTTGAACATCGACCAATTTTAAAGTCTAATTTTTATTTTATTACAATGAACCTCTTGGATGAATAATTCTGAGGACGAAGGTGGAGATGAAGGTCCTCTGCATCAGAAAACTTCTTGGAACCTTAAAGGAAAAATCCACCTTCAGATTCTCTCACACCGTTAGATCTCATCAGTCTGTGAGGTTCAATGCATTTTGGTGAACCCACTTTCCATAAAACTGCCTCATCTACTTCTACTTCAGTTAGTGATTTCCTACATTTCCCAGAATGCCTGTCAATAACCCCTTGTGAAGGGGCGTGAGCTTGTTGCTTTCAATCAAAGATAGGTGTATTGGCATAGAAATATAGCTAACCAACTAGTTTGTGAACATTGGGGTGCATCAATGATGGTGTGCCCCTTACTTAAAACATGTCTCTCTGCTGCAGTGCATTCTGGTCTCTCTCCTGCTCCTGTGGGTGGAGAAACTGGTCTCTCTCCTCTTCTACGATGGATTTCTCCCTGTATGATTGTTGAACGTCTCTTGGTGCAAAATGGCGGCTCTAGAAAGAAGAAGCCCTCGCTCTTTGATTCTGAGGGACTGACACCAAAACCTGACGTTTACCGCTGATGTTTTACATCCTGAAACATTTTCTCATATCAAACTCCACTGTAGCTGCTGGAAACATCTGGAGGTGACGTCAACTCATCTATGTTTAGCCAGTTATCCGTGGGAATAAGAGCAATGCACCAAACAACAGAGTGGACCCAGAAATGTGACGTACGCATCACCAACAGCAGTTTTTTAACAAAGTTTAAGTGTTTTAGAGTGGATTTTTCCTTTAAAACTCTCCCTAACGTAATAAGAAGTAGTGATAAATTGTTTCAAATCCCAGAACATCTGGAACAATCAGGTATTGGCTTTAACTATATATGTGAATGAGAAACAGGGCGACGCTAAAGAATCTCATGTGTGCTCAGTTGACCTTTCCTGGATAAATAAAGGCTAAAAGAATAGAAGAGAGCGAGAGAGAGACTGATAACGAGTGAGAGAGAGAGAGAGAGAGAGAGGTTATAGATATGCAAGGCAGTCAGAGGACAAAATCCAGCTTGTCCTTGGGGAGGAGAGCAGGCTGGCCGAGCTGCTCAGTATGTGTCAGCATGCTGTAGCCTGAGGACAGAGACAGACGGAGTGACGGAGAGCGGCTCCCAGTCAATACAAACTATCCTCACTCTATCACTGTTTTTTAACCTTTACTTTAGTTTAACCTTTATTCATCTGGGGAGGCGGGCTGAGCATCTGTGTTCTGCTTCAGCAACGCTCTGCTTCACATTCACAGCAAGACACATTAAAGGAAGATTCCACCTTAAAAACACGTTAACACTGTTGAAAACAGCTGCTGGCGATGTGTCTCGCATTCCGGTGTTTTGTTGTTTGGTGGTGTATTTTTCTTATTTCCTGTGGATAACTGGCCAGACGTAGACAACGAATTTTCACCTGTCTAAAACATCAGCGGTGAACATCAGGTTTTGGTGTCAGTCCCTCAGAATCAAACAGCGAGGGCTTCTTTCTAGAGCCGCCATTTTGCACCGAGAGACGTTTCAACAATCATACAGGGAGAAATCCATCGCAGAAGAGGAGAGAGACCAGTTTCTCCACCCACAGGAGCAGGAGAGAGACCAGAATGCAATGCAGACACCAGACGGTTGTGATTTGCATAAGGGGTGCGACTCTCACTTTTTCTCCATTGGCAACAACAGCTATTGCTCTCACATGTAAAAAGTGAAGTTAGCTTGATATTGGACATTTGGTAGATTTTCGGTGGATTTTACTCTTTCAATAATGTATAAAGCACATTGATGAATATACATGTGATTACCGGAAGACGTAGAACTATTTTCAACCATTGCTTTCAATGTTTGAGAAATGACTTTTCTTCTGTATAAACACACATTTAAATTTCAATAGCTTATTTCCCATATGAACTATCTTTCCTCAAATATTGAAACCAGAACTCCAGAACCAGAACCAGAACTATATTCATTAATGTGCTTTTCCTTGCTTGCTTCACAAGTTATTGCAGCGTAAAAAACCCCCGAATATCCACCGAATATCCAATATCAAGCTAACTTCACTCCGATCGTATCCAACCCACAGCTGAATACAACTTTGGCCTGTTCTCTAGGGGTTGTTGAAAGGCATTCTGGGAAACGCAGGAAATCACTAACTGCAGCAGAAGCAGACGAGGCAGGTTGAGGGAGAAGGTGGTTCAACAAAAAAGAAAATTACAACACTTCATCACAGAATAACTCCCAGAATGCACTGAACATCACAGACTGCTGATATTTAACAGTGTAAGAGAATCCAACGGTGTTTTTTTTCCCTCTAACATGTTGTGAGCTGCCTCGGTCTTCTCCTGCTGGTTCCACTGGGAGCCGCCCAGTACAACAGCAAGCTCTGTACCGCTGGCCACTGAGCAGCAGCGGTCCTGTATCGCTCGAAGGCATTAACACTGTAGAGGTTAGGGGTTCAATTCCCACTGGAACCACTGATGCTGAAATGATGTAATGTATTCGAATTGTGCGGCGTTTTAAGGCACAATATATTCACCAAATGTTAAAAATGACTTCTTTAAGGGAACTCAACCACAGATGTTGGAGTGGTCATTTTTTAATTTAGTCTCCATCTTTGTTGCTCAGCCTCACTGTGGTGTTTCTGCACTGCACTTCCCACAGATCACCTGTCAATCAAACCGTGTGGGCGGAGCTTGGATTTTCTGTTGCTGCAGTTTGAGTTTCTCTCATGCTAACTACCCAGTTCTTCTTCTGCTGTTTATTCCAAACAAACATTAAAACATTCAGATAGAGAGGAGCAAAACAGACTTTTATTTATATGAAAATGTTGCAGATTATTACTGTAAGTACTAGACCGTCTATGTTTCTTCCTTTCTTTCTTTCTTCTTTCTCTCTCTGCAGATGCATGGATATCCAAAGTCTATAATCCGTCTCAAATTCATCTTGTATTTTTTTTTTTATTGCCTTGCAGCCTGTGGACTCCAGGAAAATTAGCAGTCGCTGGGGATCCTAATGAACGATAAAGAATAAAATGAAAACCCATCCAATCAGGTTTATTTGTCCCTAAAGATTAAAATAAAAGGCGATTCATTTCTGGCACGGCATTAAAAATCGCAGAGTAAAACACCTCGGCAGGGAGAGTGCGCACATCCTTTAAAAAAATACTTAGAAGAAGCATTTTTTTTTTTTTTTACTTTGATGTTTGGATAAGTTTCCACCTATTTTCTCCCATGATCCTTTGCAGAAGAGGTCATGATATGTGTTGTTTATCTCGCCCTGTTCTTCCTCTCTCTTCTCTTTCTCTCTGTCTCCGTCTCTCTTTTCTCACTGTATTTGCCTCTTGTCTCTCTCTCTCTCTCTCTCTCTCTTTCTATATATAGCTCCCTCCCTCTCTCTCTCTCTCTCTCTCTCTCTCTCTCTCTCTCTGTTGAAACCTAATAGGCTCTCTGACAGAGGAAGTGTAGCGATGGCCTTGGTGTGGGAGAGAGAAAAAAGCTTGAGCTGGATATAGAAAGCCTCATTTACACCGTCTCACTGTTTCCCTAAAGGGCTGAGAGTGTGTGTGTGTGTGTGTGTGTGTGTTAATGTGTATCGGTGGGAATGAATGTGTGTTAGCCGGGGGTAGAGTGCATGTAGATCTGTGTGAATGTGTGATGGTGATGATGGGAGGATAATGTGTGTGTGTGTGTGTGTGTGTCTGAGTTGCTAATTGCACAGCGGTGAGTGACAGTATGTGTGTGTGTGTGTCATGTATGTGTGTGTGCTACGATTATCATGCATGCCTGACTGAAACACAGATTTAATTGTTTGTGTTTGTGTGTTCATGTGACTCACATGGACACACGTCGGTTTTGCAGTCATGACTTTACAGCGTACGTCTATTTCTATGTGTGTGTGTGTGTGTGTGTGTGTGTGTGTGTGTGTGCAGTGGTGGTGTGCTTGCCCCCGTAATGCATATATGCATGCCTGTACGCTTTGATTTAAACATGATTTTCCCCAGTTGCGTTTACACATGAATGCATGCCGGTTTCAAAACACACACACACATACAGACACGTGTCTCTCTTTCCCCTGCTAACTAGAGCTGCAACTAAGCATTATTTTCATTGTCGTTTGATCTATCGTTTATTTTTTCTGATTAATCGATTCATCATTTAGTCTATAAAATGCCAAAAATAATGAGAAATCCCCATCACAAGTCTCCAGAGCCCAAAGTGATTCTTCAGATTTCTTCCTCAGTCTGACCAGCAGCCAAAAAACCCAAAGTATTCATTTTATAATGATATAAAACAGAGAAAAGCAGCAAATCTCAGCATTTGTGAAGCTGTAACCAACAAATGTTTGGTATTTTTACTTGATAATTGACTAATTGATTAATGGACTAATCGTTTCAGCACTCCCTCTAACCCTTCATCAGTTTGTCGACTTGCCTGGTCTTGTTTGGTTTGTGGGCCAAAACAAGAAGAAGAAAGAAGAAAAACAATCTCTCTCTCGCTCTCTTTTCCCATTCGACCCATCGAATCTCCCATAAGCCTATTTTAATCATGTCTGTCTATCGGCCCAGAGGTGGACAGCCTCTCGTGTGATTGGTCAGTTCGTATCTGTAGCTGTGGCCAGGAGTCATGCTGCGTTCACGTCTCGTGGGAAACACGGTACATGTGAGCTTCCTGCCGGCAGATACTGATCACCTCAGCTACAGTTAGACTGCTATGGGTTCCTGAAGGCAGATACTGATATTTTTGTATTAAATGCTTTGTGTCAATATTAAATATCTTTACATTTTTCCATTTACATGCCAATAAATTACAAGTATTCAGTATTTCCCCCCCAGAGTTTTCCTCTCATCAGGGTGGAAAAGCCTCTGAAACAGCATCTAGTCCATCATGGGACACTAAAACTCTCCACTGAAACCAGACTGATGAAGTTCTTTTAGTGTCAGCAGCTCTTTAAGGCAGAGAGACACCACACCTGTTCACTGGTAGAGAAACTCTCTGAGACATTACTGCCTTTAAATGAAGACTTAATTTACAAAAAACATTATCGAACAAGTAAATACATAAATAAAATGTGCAAAGAAAACCTGCAAGTCTATGAAATGAAACTGCAGGTTTTCCCTCCATCATATCAGAGCTGGACAACATGACTCATCAATATCTCTCAGATTTCTTGAATTCTGACATCACCAATAAGGAAATATCTGTTGTCAAGTATAAGGAATGATATATTTATTTCAAATGAAATAAACAAAATAACCAATTTTCTCCTCATACGTCAGTTTTTTGTCACAGTTCTTAAAACACCATGGCAGGACGCGACTACTTGCTGGATTTTGTCGTTTGCGGTCGACATTGCAATGTTTGTCCTGCTGTAAAACATGAACTGAAATGTCTCACTCAGTTCGTTCAAGTGTGAAAAAAGCTGATCGGGAGAAACCAAAGTGACTCAAATTCAACTAAATTTTACCATGCAAATACTTCCGAGTCATTGCTTATTTCCACATAACATGAATGCAGCGTGACCTTAGGAAGCCCAGGCAGTGTGTTTGTCATTGAAGGGGGAATACTGCATTCGTGGCCGGACCCAACACACACACTAATGTCAATCTAATATCGTTAATAACGCAAGCATTAGTGAGTTAATCACAACGCAAAATTTCATCAAATTTCATCAACAAAAAAAATTGGCTGCAGTATATGGACTTGATCCTATTTTGGGGGTTTTATTTTCTCAAAGAGTCTAATGGTTCAAATCTTGGCAGTGCACCATTATTCACTGGAGAGACGCCATTTCAGTGGGAATCAGGGTGTGAAATTACCAGCAGGCACCGGCCAAGTGTTGGTAAATTCTGGCTGTGGTCGGTAAGTTGGCTTACTCTTCACCGCTTTGGCAGGTAACCAGCCAACATTTGGAGGTCACAGATTATTCTAACAATCAAATTGGCAGGTAAAGCACTAAAAGTTTCTGGTGGATTTTTTTGCGGATATTTTTTTACACTGATATTAACTTCCCCGCTCTGTATTAAAACCAACACTTCCGCACGGTGAGACTGTTCTCGTTAGCGTTTTGTCATAATTAAGGTAGACTGTGCAGTTAATGGATCCTCACCTCTGCGTCGGTTGTTTTAATACAAGTTTGCTGTTAATCACAGCTGCGGTTTTTTTTAATTTTGCGGTTCAGGGATTTTGGCTCGGCACGCTTCCGAGGAAATTAAAGTACAAAGTGTTCAGACGTAATGCTGCTCTCTCTGCACACAGCTGCTGGTACGCTCAGATGTAGAGGTTCAACTGCTCACTGCATGGCTGCTGAACTTCTGCCGCACTTTGGCTTCTTCCCCAAGAGGAACTGTTTGGAGAAATCACATGCTGGTCTTCTTTAGAGGCTTTACAAGAGGTCGTCTTTGCACCTAGTCAGTGGAGGAACATTCAAATTCTGTTTTAAAATATACTCATTTGTTTTTACTGCTTAACATTCAAGTAAGAACTGTAGAGCTGCAACTAACGATTGTTTTCATTTTCAATTAATCTATCGATTATTTTTTCTGATTAATCATTTCATCATTTAGTCTATAAAATGTAAAAAATAATGACAAATGTCCATCCCAAATTACCAGAGCCAAAAGTTGCTTATTGACCAGCAGCAAAAAAAACAGTATTTATTTCTTCAACGATATGAAACAGACAAAAGCAAGCAAATCTTAGCATTTGTGATGCTGTAACCAGCAAATGTTTGTCTAAATGTTTGACTAAAACGATTAATCGATTATCAACATTATAATAGATTAATTTTCTGTTGATCGACTAATCGGTTAATCGACTAATCGATTCAGCACTAAAGAATTGTCTGCAATACTAATGCAGGATAAATGCATGAAGGGAGACTTCTACAGTGTATGTGTGTGTGTTATACCATTTTAAGACATTGGTAAATGACTATAGCTGATGCATTGGTCACAGTTTAATGTGTGTGTGTGTGTGTGACAGAGAGAGAGAGAGAGAGAGAGAGAGAGAGAGAGAGATTCACAGTAGCCAATGAGAGCATCAGTAGACCAGAACATACTAAGTGTCTCAATCTTCCTCTTTCCTCGCTCTGCTGCCTCTCATTCTTTACTCTTTCTCTCCTTTCCTATACAGCCTCGTTTTTTCTCTCCCATCATTTTCTCTCCGTCTCCCATTTTCTCCACCTCCCCCTCTCTCTTTTTTCTTCCCCTCTCTCTCCATCTTTCTCCAACCCCTCTTCTGCTTCCTCCATTACCTTCTCTCCTCCTCTCTTTTTCTACATCTCTTCTTTCCTCACAGTCTCCTCTCTTCTTCCTCCCCTCCCTCTCTCAGAGACTCTACTGAGCCCTATATTTACCCAGTACAGTCACATAACGAATGGAGCAATCATGGCGCAATCAAGCGCAAGCGTCTCTGCATATTGTTTGACAAGTGGCTCCATGCGCTTCGCTCGTTCTGCCGTCCGGATATCACAGTGTTCCTGCAGTCGTCTCCCGATTCTCTAATGTCAGACGCTGACAGGTTTCCCACCGGTCAGGGAGTTTCTGCAGTGACATCATTTACATTTTGAGAGGTGTTTTCCATGCAGCGAAAGGCAGGGAATTTGAGAAATCCTCTAAAGAAGTCAGGGAATATCAGAGAATTTTACAAACGGGTCACTTTGCAGGAATATACCAGAATGGTGTTTTCCCCAGCTTGTTTGACACATTCATTGCATTAAATGGTGATTTTTTTTTTCAGCTGTTTTTCTCAGCAGCAAGCAGCAACTGTAGTGGGGAACCAGACTGTTTACCCCGTTAGAACTATTCTGAGCAGAAAAACAGCATTAACAGACCCAGAAGGAATTAAGTTTTTAGGTCACGGAGGCGTTTGGACTTAGTTGTGGAAAGTCATGGAAAAATCATGGTGTTTTCCATCAGGGCCGTGTGGGAACTCGGTGCTGCGTAGTTTTTATGCTCGGCAGAGGGGCGAGCGTCTACATGTGCTGATGTTTCTGACATGCTGTAGGGTTTTCATTAGGTCCTTGTTGAGCTGCCATGTCTGAAATATCTGTGGTAGGAACCGTTATAAACCAGCTGAAGTTACTGCTGCTGAGGCGAGTTTTCACTGCACTTGTTTAGTTTCATTTAAACTTTATTGTAATGTATTGTAAGAGAAATTTGCCATGGACCATGACACTGCAGTTTAACAGTTCACATAGGTACAGTACACGAGAAATTCACTGTAGATAAAAATCCTAGACGGACATGTAAAAATGTAAACATTCAAACAGTTCAATGAGAAAACAACAACATATTGCACAAACCCTCCTACCTATTGCCGTTGCGTTTAAGGACTTAAGTGACACTGGCACAAATTAATTTTTATATATATTCAGTCTGCATGGGGGACCTTAAGTCGTCTGCCAGAGGGAAGTTGCATTGGAAGATTGCTTTTCCCGTTTCATACAAGTCAATACAATAATAATGTACAATTCTAATTGCTTATAGAAGCATTTTGCTAAGTAGTAGAATTTTTTTTAAATTTTTTTTAGGTAGGCTAAGTCGTGTCATTTTACAACATTATATTGCTTCATTTAGGTTTCGTATATTGTTTGTTGGACTCAGTCTTTTGTTGAGAATGTAACGTTAGCATAGCAGGCCTTGCTAAGTCTATGTTGGCAGTAACTTTAGTTGTTGACTTGTAGCAGTGAGCTTTTATTGCTGATTTGGTTTTATTTTTTCTTGCTTCATTGTCAGGAGGATTTTCAAAACTTGAAAATGTGGCGACTTTTGTGCTTTGGTTTTGAACTATTCAGCTTGGTTACTGTCAGCTGCAGCCGGTCACCACTGTTGTCTGTCCTGGCAGAGGTGTCCCAAGTCCCAAGTCAGTCTCAAGTCTTGAGGCACAAGTCTCAAGTCAAGTCTCAAGTTTAAATGTAGAACAGCAAGTCAAATCAGAACAAATCAAGAGTCCAGTATCAATTTAATAACTTAAAGAAAACTAAATATCTAGGACTTTTCAATGCAATATGGTTTTGACTTTGAAAAGCTGCTAGGTTACAGAAGCAGGATTGTGTCTGCAAGGTTGCTGGTTCAAATCCCTGACTGACATATGGAAAATCCTCGAGCAAGGCACTTCACCACAAACTGCTCAGTTGCTCTGGGAAGCTCCCAGGTGGATTAATTTTGCATAAATTTGCATAGTCAAACTTCTGTTCATCCACTAACGGAGTTTCACTGCAGATCCAAATGTACTGGATGAAAATTGTATAAAATTGAATTTTGTGTCTGTGTGAGCCAGTGTGTGTGTGTGTGTGGTCTTGCAAAGTCAAACTTTTCTGCCTCTGCTAACTGAGTTTCAGTGCAGAGCCAAATCTATTAGATAGAATTTGCATAAAATTAAATGTCAAAATGTGTGTGTGAGAGAGAGAGAGTGACTCCACGTCTGTGTGAGTGGTCTTCCATAGTTAAACTTCTTTGCATCCACCAACTGTTTCAGCGCAAATCCAGATGTATTGGATAAAATTTGCATAAAATTAAATGTCAAAATGTGTGTGTGTTTGTGTTTGTGTGTGTGTGTGTGTGTGTGTCCTTCTGTCTGTCTCCATGTCTGTTTGTGGTCTTGCATAGTGAAACTTTCCTGCATCCAGGATCCAGAGTTTCACTGCAGATCCAAACATATAGCCTATGCTTTTACTGTCTGTGATTATATGACTTTTGTATAAAGCTGAATCTCAATTAAACGTCAGTATGAACTGTGTGTTGCAGTGCCGTGCCATGCGGACTGCCAGTCGTGTTCGGGACGTCCGGACCACTGTGACAGCTGCAGGGACCCGAAGGCCTTCCTCCACCTCGGCCGCTGCCTGTCCGTCTGTCCGGCCGGCTTCTACCCAGACGGACCAGTGTGTGCAGGTAGGATCTTCCGTTCAATATATGAACCATAGCAGCTACTGAAGAAGTTCCCCTTCATGCATTTGTCCTGCATCTCTCTTGCATTAACACTGCAGACAATGCTGCTGTCAGTGTTATACAGTTGAACTAAATTAGCGCACTGTAAGAAAACACTCTGCTGCAGGGATTCTCAAACTTTTTCATGTGAACGACGTCTAAAAAAATACACTTTAGACCTGGTGGTTCTCAGTCTGGGGGTTGGGACCCCCCAGAGGGTCGGAAGATAATTTTGGGGGGTCACAAGATGATTTATGAGATAGAAAAAAAAAAACTTCTACTCTACAAATTTATTATCATGTCTATTTTTTCAGATTTTTGAAACAACAAACAAATGAAACAACCTGAAAAGATCACGAGGATCACAAACCAAAAAATGTTGACAGCCACTGCATTAGACCACGGATCTGATCAGTTTTATCAAATTTTGTCTTTTGTTATATGTTGATATGATTACAGAATTGTATAACAATGAGGACAGTGAATCATTTGATCAACACAGTCATCCTTACATATTTTCTCATTGTGCGAACTTGTAAGGAGTGAAATAATAGTGAAATTAATTTCCTGGCGACCCCCTGGAAGCCCCTCGAGGACCCCTGGTGGTCCCCGGACCCCAGTTCGGGTACCACTGCTCTAGTGACTCTCAACCAACTACTGCAGACTATTCCTTGACTGTAGAGTGTAAACTAGTACATTTTTGTGGAAAAAAATCTTAAAAAACAGTGGTAGCCATTGTAGAAACCCTACTTTCTGCATTTATCCTGCATTAATACTGTGGACGATTACGCTGAAAAGAGAACAAAACCATTGAATTTTCCAAACAGCTCCTCTTAAGTTTGGAGCCAGAGTCCAGCAGTAACTCAGCAAGCGTGCAGTGAAATGACTGCATGTGTATGAACAGTAAACCTCCTTGTGTTTCAGTCTGTATGCTCACGTTCACATTTGCAAGACACAAAACCGACCGCACCACCTTGGCCGAGCGCTGACCCGCGGCAGCCGTAATCTTCGTACTATTTTACTGCGTTGAATTCCTATATCCGCCGTCCCCTCCTGTTGACCCTGCGCTCCTCGTGAGCCAGACATTTACTGCCCGCAGCTATTCATGCGGTTGTAAACACAAAACGCCCCGATGCCGTAAAGCTATCAGGGAGAGATAAAGGTATTAACTGTGGAGCCGAGCCGCTAATGCTAGCGGCCGGCCGGGGGTTTTAATAGCGTGCCGGGCGAGTACTTGGGGAAACACAAAGAGCAGCTCTTGGATGCTGAAGTCTTGATGGTGTTTGCGTCCCGCTTTAATTACTGCATGGTTGCTGAACTTCTGCTGAACCTCTGTAAGAAAAAACTGCTTGGAAAGTTGAAGTTTTCTCTTTTTTCAGCCGTCAATGGCTTAAGGAATGATCTGGTAACTAGTTGGTTGAGACCACTGAACTTTTTTACGTGAACCGTTGGACTAGCTTCTGTATAAGGACACTGAGCTCGTTAGCCTCGTCGCTAACGTTAGCTTTCAGTTGAGTTTTGACAGTTTGCTATATATAACTATATATAAATATGCTTTATTTAACTAGGAAGTCACATTGAGATTAACACCTCTTTTACGAGTGAGACCTAGCCAAGACGGGGTCAAATAGCAGCATCAAACACATAACAGGACAACAACATCAAATCACAACAGCAACAATAGGTACGACAAGAATACATTACATAATACAGTGCATAAACAAAAACAAGGCAGCAATATTTAGTCATGTGTTTGTTAGTTGAAGCAACTGCAGCTAACAGTGACCACTTCCATTATTCTAAGTTTAAAATCATTTAAAAAGATAAGGGTCTCAAGTTTGAGATTGGTCTGCAGATCATTCCAGGACGAAGGACCGTAGCAGAACAGGCTTGATCTGCCAACCTCTGTTCTGCTAGAAAGCTTTAAACTGAAGCGACCTTATGACTGCTTTGCAAAAATAAAAACTTCTGGCTTAAATAAATAGGTAATTTGCCTGAAATAATCCTATAGACTAAAATGTACCAGTGTTGTAGCCTACGCAAAGTGAGGGATGCCCATCCAACCATGCTGTATAAGGTACAGTGATGGGTCCTGAAGCTAGAGTTAGTGACATACCTCAGGGCTGAGTGATGCAGGGGGTCGAGTTTGGACAAGGTGGACGATGAGGCAAACCTATAAATAGTATCACCAAAATCGATCTGAGATTTGAGGCCAGCAACTAAGCGTTTTCTTGATGCCATGGAAAAACAGGACTTTTCACCCAGTGTGCATTTTAATTTCTTTGCGAGATAGTCAATGTGGTGTTTAAAATTTAAGCTTTTGTCCAACCAAATTCCCAAGTATTTGTAATTATCAACGGACTGAATAGAGACACCATCAAGGGTATTGATGGAGAGGGTTGGAGCCTTTGTTCGCCCAGGGGGAAAAAAATCCTAGTTTTAGTTTTGGTTGAGTTTAAAAGCGATTTCAGATCCGATAGGGCGTGCTGCAGGGTGTTGAAATCAGTCTGCTAACACACTCATCTGCACAGTTCTAAAGCAGTGTGAGCAGTGTCCAGACTTGTGTTGTCACCATAGCAACAAACACTTAAAATTCCATAATCACCATTTTATGCTGTACTAGCCAAATTACCAAGGCAAACAGTGGAAGGACCGTTCTATCCATTCAAGTTCTGTGGTTGAGACACACTAGATTTTTCTGTCAGAATACACTTATTCTCTTTTGTTGTTTGGCTAGCAGCCGGAGCAGGTGTCGTTTTCCGTGCCTGAATTTTTTTAATTTTATTTTTTGGCATTTTATGCTTTATTGATAGAGACAGTCAGGAAGGTATGGGAGAGAGAGAGAGAGAGGGGAGAACATGCAGCAAATGACCGGGCCGGATTCGAACCCGGGTCGCTGCAGGAAGGACTGAGCCTTATGGTATGCGCTCTACTCTGTGAGCCACCGGGACGCCCCCCGTGCCTGAATTTTTGTTTGTTTCGACATTGCCTGTTATCAAAAGGGGCACTTTTCTTCTTGCCACTAGTTCGTACAACACTGTGTTAGCATAATAAGCCGAAAGGGGCGCACTAAATTGCAAATAATATAATTAAAGTCGTGTGGGAGCGGGAGCTCGGCGAAAACACGTCTCTCAGTCAGCCATCGTCACGTGACCTCCTACTGTCTTTTGTTCGTTGAAGAAAGAATTGTCTAATTCAGAATAAATACATGAAGGCGGACTTCTACAATGTGGCTACTAATGCATAAATTCAGTCATTTTGTATATATCAAACTATATTGAACTATGAAAAAACATCTGTGACATTCTTCACAGATCACTGCAGGAAATCCAGTTTTAGATTTGTGCATTTCTGCCTCACCAATGACCTATTTGATAGATATTATTCATTTTTCAGTCATTTTTTTAATATATATTCAAACATTCAGTTTAGCTCACGCATGTGCAGTCAACACATGAATAAAAAAATCCAACACCTGCATCCCCTGCATCGGATTGCAACGAATGGAAATGATGCAGCCGGATTCTCTCACCTGAAATGAACTTCCATCAGAGCGCGATGCTTTCTACACACTGTCACCAACTGTGTGTGTGTGTGTGTGTGTGTGTTAACTGCCTGACTGATATTCATAGGAGCCAATAAGGCCGCCAATAGGCCAGAACATACTAAGTATCTCAATCTCGCGCTGTTTCTCGCTCTATTGATCCCACCTCTCTCTTTCTTTCTGCTCTGTCTTCCTTCTCGCTCTCAGCCTCATTTCTCCATGTGGGCGACAGCAGATAATAAAGCTGCGAGTGTGAACGTACACATAAGATAAGGGCTGTCACTTTGTTTGTTTTTCTTTTTACAACTAATTGACTTTACTTCGTTCTCTCCTCCCTCCCCTCCTGCCTCCTGTTTTCCCTCCGACTTTATTCATCTTTCTCTCTCTCTCTCACTCCTTCACTTCAATCTCATCTCGTCATGTGTCTCTCCTCCTTCACTCCATCCTCCTCCACCTCCTTCATCCTGATTGCGATCCTCATCCTCCCTCCCTGCTGCCCTTTCCCATCTCACCTTCCCCTCCTCCTCCTTTCTTCCCCTCTCTCTCTCTCTCTCTCTCTTTGTGAGTAGGTGGGTGGGAATCTGTAAGTTTTAAAGGGGATTTTAGTCCCTTTTTCCTGAGATTTTCTCATTAAATGACATCACAAGTCTCTTCATTGCCAACCCCCGCATTTTCTCGCTCAGTGGTTTCGGTCCCTCCTGGATATGATATTCACGGAGATGTCTGTAGGTAGATCACATTGTGCCAAACAGAGAAGCAGCATTGTGTGGGCCGAAGTGAGAGATTTCCTTTAAGAACATACAGTACTGGGGTGTAATGTACACAATCTTACACTTTCTATATAATAATGCATTCCCTATTTCTCTGTGTGATATGATCTGTTATATGTATCTGTGTGGGCAGGCTACTTTTTTTGCAAAATTCAAAATAGATCTCCACAACATTCTTACTCCATGTTTTTTTTTACTGTGGTAAACCATATTTTGACCTGAATTAGTCCTTTTATTTTGCAGTTTAATCCTTGTCCAGCACCATTGAAAAAGGTGGAACTAATTCAATTCTGGGTAGTGAATCGATTTAATTGATGAACACTTGATTTAACCTGGTAAAAATGACACTTTCGTAGCCAGTAGCAACTTTTTGATTCTTTTCCATTAGTGAAGCGATTCAACGTGTTCTTTAAAGCATTGTTCAAATCAACGATTAATATGTAAATCGACCCATCACTAATGTGCACATTACTTTGATTCATTAATTACAGATGCAACTAAACCTGATTCTTGGAAACAACAGATTATGGAAGAGAACTCACCGGACCTCACGGCTAGTGCTTATCCACCTTTTTCACTAGTGCTGAGCAAAGATTAAACTGCAAAATTTAAAACAAGGACAAAGACCAGCTGGGTCAAAATGTTTTTTTGCCACAATAAAAAACACTAGTGGATCAAGGGTTTAATTACCATTCCTTTCTCTGTGGGTTTCTCTCTCTGGCTGCTCCAGTTTCCTCCGACAGACCAAAGACATGCAAGTCAGTTGGACCGGAGACTCTAAATTACCCAAAGGTGTGAATGTGAGTGTCTGTCTATCTGCGTTAGCCCGGTGATGAACTGCCGACCTGTCACGGATGTTTCCCTGCCCTCTGCTGGGACAGGCGCAAGCCCCCTGCTAAATGAATCTATGAATGACTGACAGGTCAAAGTCTCTCTCTCTCTCCATCTCCTCCTCCTCCGCAGCCTGCCAGTCATCCTGTGCCAGCTGTACCGGTGTTTGGGAGTGCCAGTCCTGCGGCGGGTCCCGGCTGCCCCTGCTGAGCGCCGACGGCGGCCGGTGCCTGGCCTCCTGCCCCCCCGGCTCCTACCGGCACGACCACGCACACTGCCGACGTGAGTACAGAGTGACTTGACGCAGCTTTTGGCGGCCATGTTGGAAGCCGCAAATGTTTTGGCACAACTTCACCTACTAACAAGGTGCATGAAGTGGGCAGGTAACACTGGGAAAGAGGAAAGTCCAGCAGCACCTGCAGTACTGAGAACAAATAAAGAAGAAATAAAGAAACAAATAATGGGTTTTACTAATAATCTTAGGCCATGTTGGAGCTCCAAGGACCTCATTCGCACAATAGGTAATGTTATAGCTAGTGGCTAGTGTTAGCTAGTAGGCTGCATGTAAACATTAACATCGGTTGCTTTACTCAATGAGCCTGCTGGCTAGTTAGCTAGCTAACAATTTGTTCAACTGAGCTGAGACTAGGGCTAAAGACAAGACAATTTACTGTGTCACAGTAACCTACATTTACATTTAAATTTACATTTACCTTATCAGACTATTTACTTTAACTAGTTAGGCCTAAGCCGTTAAATAGGTCTAACTAATGTTAGGCCTATTTAGGGACCACACCACCGCTGTCTCTTGTTAAATATTTAGCCATCATGTGTTTTGGAGTAGAACCTGTAGGGCTAAAGACAAGATAATTTACTGTGTCACAGTAAACTACATTTACTTATAATTTTACTGAATGGATCTACACCCACACCACAACAGTCTTTTTCAGATATCCCCCTTTTTTAGCGCGGTGACTATAGTTAGCCATTATTTGCGCACAGCTCCAACTGACCTCCATGATGGAGCCGTCTATGGATCACACCACTAACTGATTACATGTGTGTGTGTGTAGAAAACCAGGTAGCTTGTTTCTGCAGAGGACACTGTGTCAAGACTTTTCTCTCTTCCCCTCTTCCCTTTCTTCCTTGTCTCCTTTCCCTCCTCATCTCTCCTCTTCTTCCTTTTTGTCCCTCTTCTCTTCCCTCCTCTCCTCTGCGGTTACGTTCTTTACTCCAGTGGTTTGCAACCTTTCGCTCAAAGACTCAAAGATATTTTCCCCATAAATCATCTCACCATTTCCTTTTATTTTAATACAAAATTCTAATATCTCTCAACCGACTAGTCTCCAGAGCATCCGACAGCTGAAAAGACAGAAAAACTAGATTTTTCCCCCGAACAGCAAAAAAAGTGCATCTGCAGTTCCACAAACATGCAGTAAAAAGTGGGACTTCTCCAGTGGCTGCGTGAGTAGATTGGTTTCAGAATAACTTTGAGTAGATGTTCCGACTGAATATTTTACGAAGTGACTAAGAAGAAGCCTCTCTCTGGGGTCCACGTATTATTGCCTCGGTATTATTGCCTCACTGACTTAGCCTAAGAAAAAAGCCGAAAGATAGTCACTCTTACGAGGCACAGCGCCAACGAAAAACCCATCTACTGTACAGATATAGAAGTCCTGCTTTTTATTGCGTGCTCGCTGCACTTTGCCTCAATCCTCCCCAGAGGGATTCTTTGAAAAAAAATTATCTTTGCTTTTGAAGAAGTTACAAGCAGTGGTCTAGTATTGAGAGACATGAAAAGTTTGTCTTAAAGGATAATACTGGTGGGGTTTTTTTTAAGTTAAGGTCCAAGTTGCCCCTCTCCTTTCCATTATTCCTTGTTTTTCTGCACACAGTCAGCATAGTTGCAGATATCAACGCTTGTTTCCCTCCCTTCAGAAGAAGCATGAAAGTACAAGTATGAAAAACAACTTCCACAGAGCGAGAGAATCCATCACGGTGAACATGAAGCCAAACTTTTCTGTTTTTCTCCTCATTTCACTGAGCTGAGTCGAGTCGTTTTTTTCATCGCAGCGCTGCGTTACGTTACGTTCCGCTCTGCTTCCCGTCTGTCAGCTGACACCCGCAGGAAGAAATGGAAGTCTCCTCCGGGAAATAAATCCCTCCAAAACACAAACTTTACTGTCACATCCATGTCTTTTATGGGACATTTTTGTTAGCCGTGACAGCAGTTCATTTCAAGCTAGGTTTGACGCCGTAAAGTTTGTATTTTCAAACGACAAAAAAGTAAAGGTTAAAAAAATCTCATTACGTACAGCGTTGCAAAATGATGGGACATAGACAGAAGTAAATGGACTATAACTCTAAATGCCACCGGTATTCCTCTTTAAAATATACTAATTTGGTTCTGCTGAATAACATTCGAGGAAGAGTTTCTGCTGTGTCGATGCTGGCTAGATGCAGGACTAAAGCATGAAGAGGGATTTCTTCAAAGGCTCCCGCTGTGTACGGTGCTAATACAGGATAAATGCACCAAACATTGACTATTACTGAACCAATCTACCTCACAGGCCTCACAATACTCCAAACCAATAAATAAAACCGTGGTTCAGTGACCAAACCCCCCTTCCTGGACAGGCTAATATACTCCTGATGGCCTAACCAAGCGCCTCCATCGAGTGGGGAGGACCTGCGTTGGCTCCTGGGGATGATGGGTAGAAATAGAGAGAAAGAGAGAGAGAGAGAGAGAGAGGGGGGGGAAAGAGAGAGAAAGAGGGCAAGAGAGTAACCACAATGTGATTACAACCCGGTCAGTACTGCAGCTCAATTTCACACCTTAATGAATATTGTCAGGAGGATTGGAATTCCCATGGATCCCAATGCATAAGCTCCTTGGACCGCCTCAAATAGGATAATACAGTGCAGAAACCCATTGTAGAAAGCCTGCTTCATGCATTTATGCTGCCTCTGTCCTGCTGTAGTACTGCGTACAGTGGCAGCCGTTGGAGAAGTCCCCCCTCATGCATTAATCCTGCATCTACCCTGCATTAATACTGCAGATAATTCTTTCTTGAATGCTGCACAGTAAAAATGAATCAGTACAGCGGTAGCCATCGTAGAAGTCTCCCTTCATGCATTTATCCTGCATCTATCCGGTGTTAATACTGCAGAAAATACTCTCTTCAGTGTTTCTTCAGTATTTTTTCAGCTCTTTTCCTTTGGATCTTAGAAGAACCCCACCAATAAACTCCTAGTTTTTGGAGTGTAGCACAACTGGAGGATTCAGAATCACAAACAGGAATGGTTTTTGGATCCTGGGAGTCACTAGACCTTCTAAAATATGCCTGGAGGAGGTTTGTTGAGCACTGAGCGGGCTGATCGCTTCTCACCGGCTAGGCTTACCATTCCTATCTCTCTGTAAGAAGTAAACGGGCTTCAAGAGACCTTTTTGACTCCTTCAGATTGCAACCGCAGGGGAACCCCAGAAGATCCCTTGAACCTCTTCATAAAGGATTCATGAACCTTGACGGTGCTTCCACAAGCCTCTAACGCAGCCATTCCCAAACTTAAGAAAGCCGCGGCCCAGTTTTGAAATCTGAAAATCTTCCGACCCTCCGGCCCACCCGACCCTTTAATCACAACTCTGATTAACACACGAGACGAAGATTTCCCTATATATTTTTTATTTCATAAACAGAACATGAGAACGTGGGCATACGGCAATGCAGTGCAAATTAATAATCCATCCACATACACGTAACAATTTGTAAAGCAACAAATGTAAGAAATTAAGTGCAAATAGTGAATTGTTAAGCCCGTATCCTGGCTGTTTGACACTGGATAATAAAACGCTTATACATAAAATTTCACAATATCCAACCCAATATCAACATGAAGAAAAAACAGACAGAATTTTTACCATTTTTACTCTTCCCCCGCCAATGATGAGGTATAAGATACATTCTGGCCGGATCAAAAATAGGTCAGATAAATGAAGAATAACACGTAATTTAAATCCCATGGCTTTGTTTCATTAGTTCTGATTACTTTTTTTAATGCAAATATTTAATCATAATTACAAAATTGAAAATTAAAAACTTTTTATTTATTTATTGTAAATGACCTCTCGCGGCCCACCTGCAGTACCTTCACGGCCCACCAGGGGGCCGCGGCCCACACTTTGGGAATCACTGCTCTAACATATTGGGGTTCTTCAAGAAAGGGATATTTTTCAGTTGTTTTTTCTTTGGATCTCAGAGGAACCCCTGATGAAACCCTAGTTTTCACAGTGTAGCGTGATGTCACACTTATCAGAGCTATCCGAATTGAGAATAATTGGCAATAAACTGGGAATAAATTGGGAGTCAATGGCTGTTTCGTTCCTTCTGAAATATGGTTGCAAGAGATTTGTAAAGCACTGAGCGGTCCAATTCCTTCCCTTCCCAATGGACTACAGGGCTAACATTCCTACACTCTAAAAAGTAAAAGCGACCTTGTTTCAGAAAAGAAAGCAATCTTCATAAAAACGTTAAGAAGCCTTTCATCCATTGGCTTGTTTCATGAAAAGAGTTAAAAAACGTGTAAAAAACGGCATTAACCTCACACCAAAGACCACCTTGTATTTCAGATTTTCACTGGATATCCAAATGTAGCGCTCTCTACCCTGATCTCCTGTGTAATAACCTTCTTCAAATTGTTTTTTACAGTGTACAGAGGAACCAAATTGGTGCATTGTAACACACAACTCAAGTGCAGCCAGCTATTTACCAGACCAGGCCTTTTAACTTGAAAGAAAGAAAGCAAAAACCTTTGATTTTTCCCAAGCAATTCCTCTTGGGGACGGAGCAAAAGCGCAGCAGCAGTTGTTCAGCGAGCATGCAGTAAAAAGTGGGGCTTCTATAATCGCCGAGTCTGTAAATCAGAGGGTGCTTAGGTCCAGGGCCATTAGGGTGGATTTAGCCTGGGCCAACTCCAATTCCACGCCTCGCTGATGGGGAGAGAAGGAAGGAAGGGAGGGAGGAGGAGGAGGTGGAGGAGGAGATGGGGAGAGAGGTGCTTGGTGTCGCCCAGTTGACAGTGATAATGAGAGTGTAAGGTGTTTGGAAGATGTTTGGAAGGTGCTGGAGACGTTTCTGCTGGATTGTAGAATTTCTTGGCAGAGGCCCAGGACCACCCAGACCCCTCTGCCTCCCCGTGAGCCTCCCCTGGGGGTGTGGACGCCTCCGGCATGACTGATGGCTTTAGTGTGTGTGTGTGTGTGTGTGTGTGTGTGTGTAAAGTCGGTTTGCTTCTACAGGGGGGCATTGTGCCAAGGAAATTCTCATCTCTTGTCCCATCTCTCCTCTCTCCTCTCTCACCCATCTTTCCTTCCTCCTTTTTTCTCTCCTCTCTCCTCTCTAATGGGTCTCTAGATGTTTGGAGAAGTCAGAGTTTAGCCAGAGTTTTCAGCGCAGGATAGATCTAATATATCTACACAACTTAAAATATGAGATCCAACGGTCGTTGATCTCCACTGCATTTTTAAACACACCTGGTATGCCCTCTTGGTTAGAAACATGCTTCCAGAAGAGAGCTTTTCTACCAGCGTCCCTGTACCGCTTCAGACTTGTGTCGTAATAATTCAAATTTTTCTTCCATTTTCTTTCCCATCCTGGTCGGCTCCTTCCCTTGTTTCTAATCGGGTTTCATTACAACACAAGCATCGCAAAACTTCAGCTAGGATGAACTGAAGATTTGTAGTGGTCTAGTGTTGGTGTAGTTATCCAGCTTTTAACTCTGACAGAAATATTTAGGATATAAATTAGTATTCATCTAACGTCTAAGTAACTTTCCTATTACCTTTCCTGTATTATTTTTATTACCTTTCCTGTAGTTTCTTGGCATTGTTCTGCCAATTGCTGCCGTAGCACCCGAATTTCCCCCTGGGGATCAATAAAGTGAAATCTAATCTTATCTTATCTTATCTTATCTTATCTTATCTTATCTTAACTTGACTTTAACAAGTGTCAAAGTGATGTCAGTTTTCTGAAGAAAGCGTCTTTTGAGGAAAAAAGCACAATACTTTTACTTCACAGTTTTCTGAAAATATAATTGATTTCTGTCTCTATTGATGGTGGTTATGATGCTTTATAGTTTACCCTCCTTTTTATTTACATCACTGCCATCCTGACCTCCCATCAGCACTTCACTGAGAGAGAGAGAGAGAGAGACAGAGAGAGAGAGAGAGAGAGAGAGAGAGAGAGAGAGCAGCTTGTGAGAGAGCCATGTCCTATTTTGTCTCAAACTAGAAAACCTATTGACTTTCATGGCTTTCTTTCTTAGCTATGACTTGAATTTCAAAATCATGCAATAGGTCATGAGTGTCACTTAGTCATAAGATTGTTCTTTGTTAAATCCCAAGAGACAGATTTGAACGATGCGGCTGATAGCACGGCCGTATCGCTCGATTTATTTCTCAGCCGCTTTGATTTAGCGTTGCAGTTTCATTTCAGAGCCTGGAGCCGAGGCAAGCATGACCACAACACAAACTTATGGCTTCCTGCTTCCTGTTTTCCATACTCACAAATACCTTGACATGTTGTAATATCGAATTTGTTCTTCAATGTGGACGTACTGATATAGATATTGTGGAAGATCTGTTTGTTTCCTGCATGCTTGCTGAGCTACTGCTGCACTCCGGCTTCATCAAGTTAAAGTTTTCTTCTATTTTCATGCTGTTTACAAGTTTAAAGGAGCGTCTGGTGGTGGAGAGACACTAGAGGTTTGTGTTACAATATGCTAATGTAGTTTTACTGTGACATTTACGAAGGAATTGTTTGATGTGCTAATGCAGGATCAATGCACAAAAGCAGATAGACCCGGCTACTTGCTGTCGGTGCGTATCAGTTTAACTCAAAACAACATTCATATGTCAACCCGATTCCATTCCAATAACGGGAATTTTCAAAAAGCTCCTGTTTTTTTTTTGTTAGGTTTTGCAAAGCTGCTTTCTCTGTGCTTAGTTTAATTGCTGAATCTCTCATCCCATCTCGCCGTGGACCAGCGGAGGTTCGGGGGACGTGGGACGGGGGGTAACGCAGTAATCGTGCGTCCCTGCCCCGCCCCGCCCCGCCCAGGAGGACATGGAGTAAAGATTATCCGCCGCACCGTGTGACTGTGCATTCATCTCAGCCTCCCCCAGTTTATGTAGAGTGGGTTTTAGAAGAGTTTTTGGCAACTGGCCTGCTAGGATTACATTTGCTGATAAGTTTGCGCCTGCGGGCCGCACAGAGAAATAAATTGCTTTCCAGTGAGGGGCAAGGTAAAGGACGTGTAATCCCCTTGTAGGCTGTAACCCTTTTTTGGGGTTGAGTGTGTGTGTGTGTGGTGGGGTTGTGTGTGTATGTGTGTGTGTGTGTGTGTGTGTGTGTGTGGGGGGGGACACACACACACACTTGGTGACCCAGTCATAAAGATGCAGCCTTTGTACACGTCCAGCTTTTTACTGCATGCTTGCAGAACCTATTTCTGCGTTTTTTTGCTCCGTCTGCAATTAGAATTGTTCGGAAAATTCAAGTATTGCTGTCTTTTGAACAGTCTGGTGACCTGCTGATAAGAATATGACAGATGTTTATTTTTAAATATACTACCTTCGTACTCTACTGTGTACCATTCACAAAAAACCCTGGAGTGCTGATGCAGGATATACTGTATGTGTAAATGCATGAAGGTAAACGATGGATTAATAGTTACTACTGCAAATAGTAGATAAGATAAGATAAACAAGATACATGACTCTACTGTATTCAATAATAACAACATGCTAAGAAGAAGAAGAAGAAGAAGAAGAGGACAGCTAGACAGAGAGACATTAAAATTGAACATGCGAGGGAGCAGATGAAAAAAGGCTTGAGAGAGAGAGAGAGAGAGAGAGAGACAGAGAAAGAGAGATGACAAGAAAACCAGTGTGGAGCGGGAGAAAGGCCAGAGGGGTTATGGGCGAGAAAAGGACTGGGACAGAGAAAAGAGAAAAGAGAGCGTCATGGAAAGAAAGCGAGGGGAGCACGACTTCAAAAGAAGAGAGAGAGAGAGAGAGAAAGAGAGAGAGAGAGGGAGACAGGAGCAAAGGAGCAGGAAGGACTGAGGAGCATAAAAATTGAGAATAAAAAAGAGTGTGAGCGGGCCAGGAAACTGCTTCCACCTGTCAGTCTGCCCGTCACGGTGCATGATGGCTTCCAAAAACCCACCGGCAGCCTCGGCCCCGTCCGCACCGGACGACACAAACACACTCGACTCGACTCGACTCGGCTCGGTTTATCACCCGGGGATGTCCGCTGATTTCTGCAGAGATCATCGTTCATTTAAATCCTGTGCGAATCTGATCTGCCACGTCTGGAATATTTAAAAGTAAAAATTCCAGCGGAAAGACAGAGGTCACCTGGTGATTCGAATCCCATGCAAATTGAACTTTGTATTTTAATTTCTTCTTCTTCTTCTTCTTCTTCTTCTTCTTCTTCTTCTTCATGTGTGATTTCTATTTTCCCCCCCGTCAAGAAAAATGTAAGCAGCAGTGGAATCTATAGAAGAAGGCATTTATGGTGCAAACTAAAATTTTTACTTTGCTAAATCAGAAAGTGATGAATTGTAAAATCTTGAACTCATATTTCGGCAAATTTCATTATCCCATTCAAATTTGTTTCACGAAATGTAGAAGTTAGGCGTTAATTCATTAATCACAAGAGGTCCAACATTATACTAGACCTGTTTATATAGAGCATGTCTCTATTTTACCAGCTATACCAGCTATATCTGATATCTATCTTTTTGAACTGAACATTGACTGGTTACCTGCCAAAATGGCTGACAGAACAGACTAATTTAACCAGCCACAGTGAAAATTTATCACAATTTGCCTGGTGGCTGATGGTAATTTTCCAGAATGAGTGTAAGAGAACAGATGAGGAAAGGCAAGAGAGAAAGAGAGACAGAACGACAGAGAAATTAAAGGTACGGCAGGTTGTATGGAGAGAAGTTTAGCTTATTTTTGTACACAAATGATAACCACCGCACCACAAATAACACCACAGAACAGACAATAATGACTATATCGACTATATCAGGCATGCTACAGTGTGCCGAATGCAGAGAGAGCACACTGGGATTACAATTCATATTATACAGTGATACAGTCTCCTGTTTTCCACACAGTCCTATAGCCGCCCTGCCTACAGTATACTCCCTTACTGAGGCAGGAATGGAAAGCAAGGAGGACCAGATAGAGATGTGGTGAATAGTTAGTCTAGATTTACTGCATTTGCACCTACAAATGTTTAAAAAATTAAAAAGGAAAGAGGAAATGCAATCTGTGTAGATGAGATAAAAAAACAAAAAAAACAAAGGGATGACAAGCAGAGACACAGAATTGGGCAGCAGAAACCAAATGACACGTCCTTAAATTTGATCTATATGTGCTGCTATTGTTTACCTGAATGTTTGTATATTATTCCTTTGTTTAAAAAACAATAAAAAAAGAAGAAAAAAAAGAAACCAAATGACACCAAGACTCAACATGGAGGGGATGGTGCACAAAAAGACATGAATAACAAAAAAAAAGAGAAATAAAATTAATTAAATTAGCCCTGAATTACACAAGAGAGTGACGGTGTGTATACGTTTAGTATGTGTGTTTAAAGAGAAAAATAGGTAGGAAATGTGTGTTGTGTTCTTAAGGTGATAAAGATAGAGGGATGAAAAGAGAGAGAGACAGAGAGAGAGAGAGTTTAGGGAAGAGCTTGAGCTGAGAGGGGGAGGATTTCAGCGATAACACATTTGGTTAACTTCCGGCGCCTCCCATTAATTGAGTGAGATTTTCATCAGCATTTCTTAAATAGCTGTGATTAAATTAATTACACTCTCCTCGGGTGAAAATCTCCCCGTCCCGACGTGTTTTGCTCGTTTTTTTTTATGGCTTCCAAATTCTCCTCACTCCTCCTCTTCACTCCTCTTCCTCCCCCTCTCTCTGTCCTTGACTTTCTCTTTTCTTTCTCTCTCTCTTCCTCTTTTACCTCCCAAACTTTTTCTTTCTCCCTCTCTTTCCCCTCTATCTCACTTTCTTCTTCTTCTACCTTCTTTCTTCAATCTATATTTGTAGAAGATGATGAATGAGTCGGGGTATTGCAGAACGTCTAGTCAAGGATTTCCACACTCTAAAAAACTAGGGATTTACTGGTTGGTTCTTCTGAGATCCAAAAGGAGCTAATAAACATCTTAGGGTTCCTCACTAGAAAGAATGGCCCTATGTTTCAGGTTCCCCGTATGTTTTTAGGTTCATGGAAGTACTGTGAGGGTTCATGAGCCCTTTATGAAGGAGTTCTGCAAGGAACCGTTTGGGGTTCCCCTATGTTTGCAATTTGAAGAAGCCCTAAAGGTTATTACACAAGAAATCAGGGTACAACGTTTGGCTCTATCCAGTGAAAATCTGAAATAGAATAGAAGGTCTTTGGTGTGGGGTTAATGCATCAGAAAAGAATCAAATCCAAAGCACTCTTTATAAACTTGTTAAAAAGCTTTTAATCCATTAGTTTGTTAAGTTAACAGGGTTAAAAACGTACAAAACTCCAAAGCATATATACTCTATATGTACTGCTCCTTAAACGTGCTTTAAGTTTAAGCAGTTTTATACCTTTTTTAACTCTTTTCATCAAGCAAGCCAGTGGATGAGAGGCTTCTTAATGATTTTATGAAGAGTGCCATCTCCTCCTTCCTCCTCCTCCTCCCCTCCTCCTCCCTTCCTTCCTTCTCTCCCCATCAGCGAGGCGTGGAATTGGAGTTGGCCCAGGCTAAATCCACCCTAATGGCCCTGGACCTAAGCACCCTCTGATTTACAGACTCGGCAATTATAGAAGCCCCACTTTTTACTGCATGCTCGCTGAACAACTGCTGCGCCTTTTGCTCCGTCCCCAAGAGGAATTGCTTGGGAAAAAATCAAAGGTTTTTGCTCTCTTTGGAAGCTAAAAGGACGGGTCTGGTAAATAGCTGGCTGCACTCGAGTTTTGTGTTACAATGCACCAATTTGGTTCCACTGTACACTGTAAAAACTAGGGATCCTTTTCTGAAACCCTAAAGGTTCCTCTTACTAGTGTAGAGTGTAGAAATGTTAGCCTAGTCCCATTGGGAGGGGAAGGAACTGGACCGTTAAGTGCATAAAAATCTTTTCGCAACCATATTTTAGGAGGAGAGACAGAGCCATTGACTCCCAACATCTCCAAGTTATTGCTGTTATCGATTCTGACAGCTCTGATATCTGTGTTTACATCACACTACACTGTAAAAACTATAGGGTTTCATCAGGAGTTCTGCTGAGATCCTGAAAAACACCCCTTTCTTGAAGAACCCCAATATGTTACAGGCTTGTGGAAGAACTGTCAAGGTTCATGAATCCTTCACGAAGGGGTTCAAGGAATTTTCTGGGGTTCCCCTTTGGTTGCAATCTTAAGGAGTCAAAAAAGTTCAAAAAGTGACTCCCAGGATCCAAAAACGACTTCTGTTGTTGATTCTGATTCCTCCAGTTGTGTTTTCGTCACACTACACTCCAAAAAATTAGGAGTTTATTGGGGAGTTCTTCTAAGATCCAAAGGAAAACAGAAAAAATATCCTTTTCTTGAAGAACTCCCATATGTTAGAGACTTGTAGATGTATCGTCAGGGTTCATGAACCGTCTATGAAGGGGTTCTCAAAGGAACCAGCTGGGATTTACCCCTGGTTTCAATCTGAAGGAGTCAAAAAAGTTCAAAAAGTGACTCCCAGGATCCAAAAACCACTGCTGTTGATTCTAATTCCTCCAGTTGTGTTTTCGTCACACTACACTCCAAAAACTAGAGGTTATTGGAGAGTTCTTCTAAGATCCAAAGGAAAACAACCGAAAAAATAGTCTTCTCTTGAAGAGTCTCTATTATGTTAGAGAGTAGTAGATGTTCTGTCAGGGTTCATGAACCGTCTATGAAGGAGTTCTCAAAGGAACCTGCTGGGATTTACCCCTGGTTTCAATCTGAAGGAGTCAAAAAGGTTCCTTGAAGCCCTTTTCCTTGTAGAGTGTAGGAATGGTAGTCCATATGTCAAACCTCCTCCAGCTGTATTTTAGAGGGGATGAAAGGGCCGGTGACTCCCAGGATCCCCAACTGGTAGAAGTACCATCAGGGTTCACAAACCCTTTATGACGGGGTTCCTCAGGGAACACTTCTGGGGTCCCTCTATGTTCGCAGTCTGAAGAACCCCTAAAGGTTCCTCGGTGCCTTTTTACTTTTTAGAGCCAAAAAAAACAGTACCAGCCTGTCAATTTTGGATAGAACAATCTGGGAGAAAAAAAGTAAATAGTGTTGTCAGTGCCAAAGTGAGCATTGTTGTGTGGAACCCAGAGGCGTCGCTCCCCTCCTGTGTGTTTTTTTGTTTTCTTATTCTCTTGTTGTCGTGTGTTTTTGTTTTTTTGTAGCGCTCGCTGTCGCATCTGGCTTCTCTCTGCCGGCCGCTGGGAAATCATGAGTAATCATAGCAGTTGGTTTTGTGAATTAGGTTTTGGTGCTTCTCTTTGTTCACACACATGCACACACACACACACACACACGGATGAGTGCACAGGTGCACACACACACACACACACACACACGCATTTGTATTATTACACTTGTGAGGACCTTCCGCTGACTATGTTCATTCCCTAAATGCTAAATCTAAATTTAACTCTTACCAAATTCTATTTCTAACCCTAAACTTAAATCCTTTATTGTCACAAGACACACACACACACACACACACACACACCTCACCTCCCTTCCACCCAACACAGAGCAAAACTTAGTGTACAATCCTTTGTTAGCGTTGGAGACAGTGTGTGCTTGTGTGTCTCTCTCTCTCGCTTTCTCTCTCTCTCTCTCTCTCTCTCACGCTCACACACACACACACACACACACACACACTGTTTTATTCTGACACGGACTCCCCACGTAGCTCAGTCTGTTTGGCCCCTCCTGCTCTCACTCCGTCTGTCTGCACCGTTGTTAGTGTTGACTTTACCAGCGCTCATAAAATACCACTGTCAATGGCAGCTACGCAGACCACACACACACACACACACACACACACACACACACACACACACAAGCTCTGGCCCTTGGGATTTACTTGTTCTATCTCTTGTTCTTACTGTCCAATTATCTCTTCTGTTACAGGGCTTTTATTTGTCTAAAGCAGTGGTTCTCAACCTGGGGGTCGGGACCCCCCAGGAGGTCGCAAGATGTTCTGGAGGGTCATGAGATGATTTATGGGATAGGAAATGCACATATTTTTACTGTGCACAATTATGTGTATTATTTTCTTTCATCTTTGCTTTTTTATTGCGAAATACTGGATTGTTTTCAGCCTCTTGGCCTCCTCTGATAATCAAATGAAACAACCTGAAAAGGGAAAATGAATGTTTGGTTGAGCTCTGCATTATGCAGCCTGTGATGTGGTGTTGGTTTAGGCATCGCTTCACTGTAACGGGTCACAAGCCAAAAAGTTTGAGAACCACTGGTCTGAAGTAATTTGTGAAAACCCAGTTTCTTAAAAGTGCTTTACATTTACATTATGCTTGTAATAAACACTTAACATTTATAATAAACTCTCCCATTCTTCTTCTTTCCACCAGACTGTCACGAGTCGTGCTCAGAGTGCAGCGGACCGGCCCCGCAGGAGTGTGTGTCGTGTTCGGACCCGGCTGCCTTGCTCAAGGACGGAGTGTGTGTCCCCGACTGCGGAGCCGGATACTACAGCCAGCGAGGCGTCTGCTACGGTAAAGCTGCTGCACGTCCACGAGCGTTTCACAGAGGCAGGTTCGGGGGCGGGAAAGGAAAGGGGGCGTGGCTTTGATGCCAGATCTTGATGCAGCAGGGAAATGTCGCAGTAGTGGCCAGACCCAACACACACTCATGTAAATTTTATTCCAGTAAAAGTTTGAATTAGTGAGTTAATCACCTTGGTTGTCATTTTTTACTTTCCTGTTTGGGGAATTGAACCGCTAACCCTTAAACTATTAGAGGAAAAATCAACGTTCGTATACTCTGACACTGTTAGATATCATCAATCTATGATGCTCGATGCATTCCAGGAGTTATTTTGTGATTAAGTGTTGTAATTAACTTTACTGGTGAACCCACTTTCCCTCAACCTGCCTCGTCTACTTCTTCTTCAGTTAGTGATTTTCTGTGTTTCCCAGAATGCCTTTCGACAACCCCAAGAGAACGAGACTGAACTTGTCGCATTCAGCTGTGGGTTATACGTGCGGGTGGCGAGCGATAGCATAGTAAGAGCAAGAGAATGACGGTTTTTCCAGTTGAGAAAAAGCATTTAGGGTGGAGAAATTGGTCTCTCTCCTCTTCTCCGAACGTCTCTCGGTGCAAAATGGCGGCTCTAGAAAGAAGCCCTCGCTCTTTGATTCTGAGGGACTGATACCAAAACCGTTGATGTTTTATATCGCTGAAAAAATGCTGCCATCAAACTCCATTGGAGCTGCTGTATCTCAACATGACGTCATGTCGTCTACGATTGGCCAGTTATCCACGGGAAGAAGAAGACAAATACATCACCAAATAACAAATTGGGCCCAGAAATGCAAAGTACATCGCCGATAGCTGTGTTTTTTTCCTTCAATGCCATTGAGTTACGCAAGGAGAACCTCTGTCAAACGTCTTCACTGTGCAACTTGTCTTCATGAGGAGTGAAAGTCGATCCAAATTAGACGTCGCCGCTCCATGGCGGCGCAGCATATAGTAAACAGAGAGCCATCTGAGAGCCAGGCAGACGGTGAGAGCTTTATTGTTAGCAGTGAACTGGAGGTGAAGGCTTTCTTCGGCGGGTTGTTTACCGTCCCCGCAGAGTTTCGCTCGCCAGCATCCACTCCGCGTGGGACAAAATGATAAGTCAGCGCTAGCGAGAGTTAGCAAACAAATAATTAAAAAAAATACAATAATTAGAGTTCCTCTTGGCCTAATGAGGATTCGAAACCTCCTTGAATAACGGAGCCCGTATGAATATGGATGGTTTCTATTTTGGAGAGGAAATAAGTGGTAAGGCGAGGAGGAGCGAGAACAGACCTCCCTCAGGGCGACGCTGAACTTAGCGGTGCATTGCTAAGCTTTTTCTTTGGTTAAAACTGCCTGCAGGGGTGGAGGGGGAGGGTGGAGGGGGGTGGAGGGGGGTCTGCTTCCCCTACAGCTGGGTGTTTGCTGTTGCCGACGGGCCCTCCTTTTCGAAAATGTCAAAACCTGGGGAACTTTCTGCAAAAAAAGGTCAAATGCTTTGGAACTTGTCAGTTTGTACTTTGAGGTCTACTTTAAAATGTCAAGATCTGGAGAGAACTGAAGTTTTTCTTCCCTCCCGCTTTTCCACTTCAAGGCTTCCTGCGTCTGATTTGATCTGCGTCTTTTTTTGGCCCCGCCAGCCTGCCGTAGGAACACTTTTAGCCTCCGTTTTGGTTGAAGATAAAGACTTGTTTAAGCATGTTTGTGTGCTGAAGTGTCTTGTAGCTATGGTGCACCGCACACACACACACACACACACACACACACACAAATGCAACAGCAACTGACTACCTTCAGTTTAGTTTAGTTTGTTAGTAGTTTGTTTTTAGTTTTTGCAGTGTTTTTCTGTTTCGTGTTTCTTTTGTTCATTTTGAGGTGAGATGATTTAAGACCTGTTTTTTTTATGCAAATAACTAATTTGCATCTGTTTTCTCTTTTTTTAATCATCGTATTTTATTACTGTTTTTATTTATCACTTTGCTTTTATGATTTATCACTGCACAGGTAAACTAAAACTAAAATTAAACGCGCATTAAACACGCACATTTTTAAATCCTACATGCTTCTCAAAATGATCAACGATCAACTCTTGAAGTCAACTTGATTTCCATGGCAGTCCTCAGAAAGTGATTTAAAAAGACTTTAAAAATGACTCAAGTTCAGTGCCTTGTTATATCTGACAGCCTTTCTGGTTTAGAGACTTTCCTTTAGTTCCAGTATAATTCAGTCATTTTTAAAGTGAGCACAAAGCATTTTATCATTCCAATGAGAAGCTGTTAACATTTTCATGCCGGTGTTCACAGCCTGTGATTCGTCCTGTGCCACCTGTTTCCCTGACAACCCCAAGTGCATGAGCTGCCCGCCGGGGACCGCCTTGCATCATGGGAAATGTATTTCCCAGTGTCCAGCTCAGCATTACCTAGACAGCCACAGCAGATGCAGAGGTAAGCTAAACCTTCAACAACTAAAATGGCACATAATACTCACAGGTTTTGCATATTGCTTTTCTTCACTATTTTATTATGCACTACTTTATTCTTCCTACTTCATTTTAATGCTTATGTTCCTTGCTCAAAGCTTAACAGTAATTGCTGAGGGAGGGGAGAGAGTTTCCCCACCCACATTTCCCCAGCTGGTTCTGGGATTCAAACCGGTGTTTTGTAACCTCAAGGCCGCTGCCGCCCCCCTACCTTGTTCATTAGACTGTCAGAAAAGTTTATATATGCGTCTTAATGGGATTATAACAACCTGATCTCACACAAATACGTGAAATGAACACGACTTCTTAACAGCAAATTACGTGTTGGTGGCACGTAAAGTGTTAAAATTCTGTTTTCCCAGCACAAAATGGTTCCATGAAGGCGACACGACTGTAAACAGGCAGTAGAGTCACAGTGAAGCAGCTCAGTGGACAGTCAGGGTGTTGTGGTCGGGTGCTGGATGGGCGGATGAGCTTGACTTCAATGTCGGAGACCGGAGTTCAATTCCCAGCTTGTAGGAAGGGAATTTCTACCATGAGTCGAATTAAAATTTTTAGCTAAAGTTTTTCTTATTTAACCGACCGAGGCCTTTCCCAAACCTTAACCAAGTTGTTTTAGTTGCCTAAACTGAACCGTTAGCCGACCTTTACCTGAAAATGTCCAATTCAATTTGTGGTGGAGGAACGTCATTTTCACATATTTCGTGTCCACAGCGCATAAATCTGTGTTTCAGAGTTTGTGGTCATTTCATGATTTTTTATGAGATCATGTTGGATTATAATGTATTTAATTCAGTCCACTGCTCTTCAAGTAAAGTGTTATGTAAAATGGGAGATGTAGCACTGGCTGCATCTGTGTGGTAAACTGTATTTTCAGTCATTAAATCCCTTCCCTCTGCCTCGTCTTCCCAGGCTGCCACAGCTCCTGCGCGTCCTGTTGGGGTCCCTCGGTATCCCAGTGTACCTTGTGCCCCGCCGGCCTCTCTCTGCACCAGGGCCAGTGTGTGGAGGACTGCGGGGAGGGACTCTACCCCCATGACCACTCCTGCCACAGTAAGACCTGACCCGGACCTGACCCAGACCTGACCCAGACCGCTGAGCAAGGCACAGGGAGGCAGGCGGAGACGTGAGATAGATGGAGAGAGAGAGGGAGGGAGATGGAGAGAAAGAAAGAAAGAAAGAGAGAGAAAGAAAGGAGGAGGAAGCAGGGAGGAAGGGGAGAAAGGAAGGGGATTTAGAGAAAGAGAGCAAGGAAGGGAGGGAGGAAAACAAAGGTACGGAACGATGAAGGGAAGTAAAGATAGATGAAGGGAGAGAGAGAGGTGGAGGTAGGGAGGCAGGAAGAGCAAGATAAAGAAAGAGAGGGAGGAGAGGGAGGGATTTGTTTACGATAATTATACCAAGGTGTCACAATTAATTTCACAATGATACTGATGATTAAAAATTCCACGTAGCACCTTTAACCTTTACAGCAGTTGAATAAAAGTACTTAGTGACTTTCCACCACTGCCTGTCTGCCTCTGTGACCTTTTGCCTGTGAATCCTCCTCTCTCCCTCCGTCCAGACTGCCACCCCTCCTGCCGGTCCTGTGTGGGACCGCTGGCCTCCGACTGTCTCCGCTGCCTCAAACCCGAGGAAGCCCTCCAGCCGCAGGCCGCTCACCTCCGCCACGGCGTCTGCTCCGCCGGCTGTCCCGCCCACAGCTTCCTGGATGAGACGCAGACGTGCAGAGGTGAGTGCGTTTCTGCCATTCGCATAAAGAACCAGTACCTGCAACTCCTACCTGGAGGGTCTCTGCTACACTTGGGTGTGGTAGTTAAGTAGTTACCTAGCGAGCCAATCAGCAGTCACTTTGAGTTTTAGTGATTGGATGAATGATGGTGTAATGTTAACCTTTAAAGTACCGAACTTTGGCACTGAAACATATTTAAGTAGTCAGTCGTACCAACGTGATTTGGACACCTTGTATCTCCAAAATGTAAATTTTTCAGAAGCTAAGAAAAACAGCCTTGTTTTTAGCTTGACCACCATTTATTTTTGAGTTTATCTAAAAGGGGTTTGAAATGGTTTTATAAACACAAGGACTGTAGAATTTTCTCAATCCATAGAAGACCATGTAATCCTTCAAATGGAGTAAAAAAATGAGTATCGCCAAAACTGGAGTTACGAGGTTCCCACATGACAGTGATGTTAATGCATTTTAGCATTAGAGGGTATCGGCACTTCAGTAATTATCTCCTTACAAGTGTTTGACACATGTAAACGCCTGCCGTCAAGATCCAGCAGTGCGGACGCTGCTTTACACTGCGTCCGCTCAAAACACCTCTGTCATCAGAAAGTTTCCTTCGGGTCTTGGCAGACTAGATGAACCAGTCTCAAGTGTATTTGACAATTGAGCCTGGAGTTAGGCTGTTTTTCAAGGCAGACATTTATATGTTCAGACGTCAGACATTTCTAAGCAGATAACTAAGACACTGGTGACATCCTATAATGCGTAAATGCATGAAAATGTGCAAAATATAGTGTAATAGTATAGCATATAGTAGTATAACATACACACAATAGTATAACAATAGTATAACATGAACGCTACATGTACACTACACCTAAATAATAGACATTATGCCAATGTTACAGCCGGAGTATGCAGAGTTTTGGTGTAATCGTAGAGGTTTGGTCAGATCTTACAGGTGTTAGTTTGATGCTAGAAGGATTGAAGATACTGCTTCATTAGGATAGTGTGTGTATGTGTGTGTGTGTGTGTGTGTTGGGTTGGAGGTGGGGGGTAAGGGTTGTGGGAGTGTTTTTTTTTTTTTTAAAGGAAGATGGTGGGTGGAGACGCCTGATTATATTGTTTGTTTGTGTGTCTAATTGCGCGTGTAATTGGCTAATTGTTGAGGTGGGGTTTTAGGTTTGAAGGGGTAGTTTGTCAAGTGAGAAAGATGAACCCCCCCTCCACACACACACACACACACACACACAAACACACACACACACCCCAGCTCCAACATGACCACCACTCTGCTGGAAAGCCAAGAGGTGTAATTTGTTTTTTAAAGTGGAGGAGGAGGAGGGAGATGAAACGGCTGTAATCAGTTTTTCTTTACCTCCTCATATCTTCACTGTTGCGTTGAGAAACACTGAGCTGCGGCTGAGAAATCCAATCCAATTACTGCAATCACCGCTCTCCTTCTTCTCCTCCCTCACAAACTGTCTGTCAAGTCTTTGTGCCCACTGACCGCGGTGCGTTCACAAGTATTTGGCTGGGAAAACAGCATTTGTTCTACCTGCTGTCTCTTCCCTATAGCGCAGCCAAGTCATTCGCCAACGCCAGCGTTTCATTCAGCTCCACTTTTCTCCCAGCTTGCCTTTCATCTGCCGGAGCTGTCGTCGACTTTAAAGAGACAGACCGCACAGTGCCAAACGGTGTTTTAAGGCCTTCAGTTTAACATTTGCATGCAGTTTCAGGCATTTGCTCGACACACTTAGGTTACAACAGTAGAAAACGGTTCAATTCCTAGACCACCGACACAGGGGCTGGACCGTTACCTGGACTCAGGGCTGGACCCACAGAACTTGAATGGATAGAACGGTCCTTCCACTTGCTATGGTAATTTGTCTAGTAAACCATAAAATGATGATGGCAATTATGGAATTTTAGGGATTAGTTGCTATGGTGACAACACAGTTCCGGGGCCAGTTGCATAAAGCTAGTTTAAAACTAGTCTAAGCTCTCTTCTTCAGGCTCTTTCCAAAAACCAGAGATTTGCCATCTTTTATGAAACAGCTTCAGTATTTAAACTTCCCACTCTGACAGGTAGGCTGACTTGTTGCCATAACAACACAGTTCTTAAATCAAGATTAGCCAGGGGGAAGGTGGCTAACTTTCTTACCTCAAAATAAGTCAGTCGTAATATTTAAGTAACAGACAGTCTTAATTAGTCTAGTCCAACCTGAGAATCTAAGACCAGTCTAAGGCTTAGACTAGTCTTAAACTAGCTTTATGCAACTGGCCGCTGGTCTTAGATTCTCAGGTTGGACTAGGCTAATTAAGACCGTCTGTTACTGAATTATTAAGACTGACTTATTTTGAGGTAGGAAAGGTAGCCCCTCCCCCAGGTTAATCTTGAGTTAAGAACTTTGTTGCTATGGCAACAAGTCGGCCTAACTGTCAGCGTGGGAAGTTTAAATACTGAAGCTGTTTCATAAAAGATGGCAAATCTTTGGTTTTTGGAAAGAGCCTGAGGAAGAGAGAGTCTTTAGAGACAGAAGCAACACATCAGAGATCTACAACAATCAAGAAGTAGTAGGAACAGGTAAATATAAATCGATAGCAAGTTTGACTTAAGGTCACATTTAAGTCTAAGACTAGGTCTATCTTTATGCAACTGGCCCTGGACATTAAGGCCGTAAAGTCTGTCACATTTGATTGAGAACTGAGCAGATGAGTCTGTTAGCAAACTGTCAAAACTCAACTGAAAGCTAATGTTAGCGGCGAGGCTAACGTAGCTTCATCACAGAGTGTACTTCTCTCTCTAGCTCTTCTAGTCAACATTAGCATGTTAGCAAACCTAGCTGGTAAGCATCATCAACGTAGCTTAGCCTGCCTTTAGCGGAGAAGAAAAGTTGGTGTTCGCTAACTTCAAACAGCTAACGGACATCGGAACTTAACTACAACCCTTTCTGCTAACTCTGCACAGAAGTTTTTTACCTACTTAAAAAGACAACAGCAGCTGGTAAAAGAGCTCCGCCTAGTGGAGGCATGAGTGACAACAAAGGCCTCCGCCGGTTTTCCACTTTGGTTCTTGCTGTAAAACCAGTGACTTGCTGGAAGTCAGTTTACACAGAAGCTAGTCCTTCGGTTCACATAAAAATGACCGTCCTGGAGCATTGATTTGAATGGGAATGACGGTTCTATCCATTCAAGTTCTGTGGCTGGACCATTACCTGGAGGTTTGGGGGTATAAGGCTGGATCATGGCCTGGATGTTTGGGGGTATAAGGCTGGACCATTACCTGGAGGTTTGGGGGTATAAGGCTGGATCATGGCCTGGATGTTTGGGGGTATAAGGCTGGATCATGGCCTGGATGTATGGGGGTATAAGGCTGGATCATGGCCTGGATGTTTGGGGGTATAAGGCTGGATCATGGCCTGGATGTTTGGGGGTATAAGGCTGGATCATGGCCTGGATGTTTGGGGGTATAAGGCTGGATCATGGCCTGGATGTATGGGGGTATAAGGCTGGATCATGGCCTGGATGTTTGGGGGTATAAGGCTGGATCATGGCCTGGATGTTTGGGGGTATAAGGCTGGATCATGGCCTGGATGTATGGGGATATAAGGCTGGATCATGGCCTGGATGTTTGGGGGTATAAGGCTGGATCATGGCCTGGATGTATGGGGGTATAAGGCTGGATCATGGCCTGGATGTTTGGGGGTATAAGGCTGGATCATGGCCTGGATGTATGGGGGTATAAGGCTGGATCATGGCCTGGATGTTTGGGGGTATAAGGCTGGATCATGGCCTGGATGTATGGGGGTATAAGGCTGGATCATGGCCTGGATGTTTGGGGGTATAAGGCTGGATCATGGCCTGGATGTTTGGGGGTATAAGGCTGGATCATGGCCTGGATGTTTGGGGGTGTTTGGGGGTGTTTGCTGCCCTCCATGCTAGCACCAGGACTTTGAATTCAGTGCGAGCAGTCGTGGGCAGCTAGCCGAGGGAGCGTAGGAGGCGAGTGGCATGGGAGATACGGGGAGGTTGAAGACAAGGCAGGCTGCGGCATTCTGGGTAAGCTGTAGGGGTTTCCCACGGTGCGAGCCTTCCAGTCCTCCCTGTCTGTTTACAGTCACTCACCAGCTGTGTTTCAAGGTGCTAGCGCGGTTTAGCTCTCATGCTAATTACAGGTTGCTGTGAGGAACAGCTTTATAGTTTCCTGTTAGCTGATGGTTCCTGGATTTCTGGAGTTGACAAAGACTGTCATTTCATGCCCATTCTCTTGTTTATACATCTTCCCCATTCCATTCCTGTTCGCTGTGTGCTCGGAAAGTGGAATGAGTTTGTCATCCTGTGGGTCGGGACCCTCTAAGGGGTCACAAGATGATTTTGTAGGGGTTGCAAGACACGAAGGTTATTATCAGCCTTTGTGATAAATACCTTTCTCTTGTGAAGTAATGCATTTTTGCAGTTGCTAGGCTCGTACCAATAATAAATCAAGAAAATAGCCTGGGAAGGGAAAATAAAATTCATCATTTGGTGTCAAAGTTCAGCATTCTGCAAATTGAGTAGACGTGAGTAGACATTGTTTTGTTTCGGGGGTCACAAGCCGACAACACTGAGAGCCGCTGACCTATTTGTCTCCTCATAACGGATTCCTCTGGTGTTTTCCAAAGTGGCGTTAAAGTTCAGAACAGGCCAAACACTACGGAGAGCTTTGTTTACTTTGCCATGAATTGAAAAGCCATTAGCCGTATTGAACTCCCTTAATCATCCTGGAAGAGACAGATTGGAGTCTCCTCTAACGCCCATTCATTTCTACGCTCCATTCTCATGTGGGACCAACACTGAGCCGATACATGAGCTAGAATGGGTTTAAGTTCAAGTTCAAGACTTTATTGCCCTTAGTGGGAAATTTGATTTGCAGCCTGGCATACAAAACATACTCACAATAAACATCAGAATGAGCAATGGAAGGAGCAGAGAACCGAGTCTCCGGGGCATCGGGGCTCGGAGCGAAGAGTTAATCTATATTTGCAGCACATGAATAAATGAGACCTTCACACTGTTTGATTTAGCCTGTGAGCGCCTGAACCTGTGACCTGCAGGCAGTGGATCAAATTCTCCTTACAGAGAGATCAGAGCAGTTTATGATGCTCTGGGCTTCATGTTGGACCTCTTATATGCAGTAGAGGAAGTCTCATGCTATGTTCAGAGAGCAGGGAACTGTCCACATTGTAATTTACAAGTGACATTACAGCATTGGTTGTATTATTGACAGATTTGTGTCCTGTGTTGGAGCGTCAACATGGCGGCGAGGCAGAAGAACAGGAAGCTTTGCTCATAACGGAGCTGCTTGATAGAAACAAGAAGAAACAGACTCTACTGTATAAATTCAATAAGAAACTGAGCTGGAAAACCTCCAGTCATCCCAACGTTACACCAGACTTTCTCTGTTTTATCTTTGTTTCGGTCGGACCGCTGTCTCTGCGTTCGCCGCAAGTTTTTCCAAAACAAATGTAGGAAGTAGGGCTGAACAATTAATCGAAATTTTATCGAAATCGCAATATGGCCTGCTGCAATTTTCAAATCGCAGGAGGCGCAATATTTGTTAAAGGCAAAACAATTAAATATTGTCGTGCTGCAGAGATGTCCTGGCCTACACATCATATTCTACAGACTTAAGAAAACATCTTTGTTTGGTACAGATCCCCGTAAAAATCACACCATAATCATTTTAATATGTTTTTCAATGAAAATGAGAATAATGATGTAAAAATTATCATTCCCTCTAATATCGCAAATCATATCAGTCAAAATAATCACAATTACATATTTTTTCAAAATCGTTCAGCCCTAGTAGGAAGGCCTCTGATTGGCTGAACGGACGGTGAAGAATCCGTCCATCTGTCCGTCCAGAAAAAGTTCAGCTGGGTTCGGACCTTCTGTCCATCAAATTGGATGGAAACCTGACAGACGGAGCGTCGTCGGTCCCGTCCGGACAACAGACAGCTGTCAGTGACAATGAATTGAAACGAACGGAGACGGACAGACACGACGGATCAGTGTGGCCGCTGCCTCAGGGCTGCGTTCCTGTCCAACAGCTCTGGGTGCTGCAACAAGCTAGTAACATCAAAATTTGGCCGCCGCTTATTCTGACTGTTTTTATGACGGTATTTTCTAGTATGACGAGGAGGAGGGTGGGATGTGTGGGGCTGTTTGGTGCTGCTGTCACAGCCGCCATCACACTCTCCTCCATTGTTTGTTGCTCTTTACTGCTCTTGTTGCAGCGTTTGACGTCAAATACACGCGTCCAGAGGGGAGTGACGGAATAAAAACGCTTGAACTCTGACCTGAGTTGCATTTTCAGAGATGCGATTTGAATCTTATATCAAGAAACAAATGTGGTTTAAATCTGAAATCTAAAAAAAAACAGATTCATGTGTTTTTTTGCTGTCCAGACTTTAGAAAACATATCTGACTCGTAATGATTATGCGAAAAAATCTAATTTGAGCTGCCTGTCTGAACATTGCCTTACATCTCACATCAGCTGGGGCTTTTCGCTGAGTGCCACGAATCTAATTTGCCACTTTCAAAATGCTGTTGAGGCGTTTGGAGGTTTTTTATTTATTTATTTATGTATTTTTTTTTACACTAAGCTTCCCAAAGTAGGCCACGACACAGACAGAAGTGAGGATCAGTTTGATAAACGTCGCGTCATCACCGGTCTGTTCGCAGTAATATGTGAGACCAACTTATTCTAGTTCTATTCACCAACAATAAAAGGCTTTTTTTTTTTCAGGAGTGGAGTGTCAGTGGGTTCAGTGTGGAGGTGTTGTCTGGGAGAGCCTTGGTATGGCTGGGGAACAATGGAGCCTATTGTGTGTGTGTGTGTGTGTGTGTGTGTGTGTGTGTGTGTGTGTGTGTGTGTGGCGTGCCAGCATGCTCTGACAGATGCTAAGCTTTCCTCAGCAGCTACTGTCCAGGAAAGAGAGATAGAGGGAGGGGGGGTTTCTAAACATGTAGGACACGAACACATACAGACAGAGGTTTGCATGTGCTTACACTCACACACACACACACACAGAGACAGACAGCTACACCTCCACTTACACACACACACACACACACACACATACACACTTTAAGTGGGCCGGGGCTGACAGGCTATCAGATGTCTGTGAGAGGAAATTCCAGGCTGTAAATCCCTCTCCTCTGTAGTCAGCAGCTCCCCTGTGTGCAGACGGAGATAGTTGGTGTGTAGGAGGCTTAACGCTGCTCTGCAGACGGGCCGCTCGGCAGACGGGCCGCTCTGCAGACGGGCCGCTCGGCAGACGGGCCGCTCTGCAGACGGGCCGCTCGGCAGACGGGCCGCTCGGCAGACGGGCCGCTCTGCAGACGGGCCGCTCGGCAGACGGGCCGCTCTGCAGACGGGCCGCTCGGCAGACGGGCCGCTCTGCAGACGGGCCGCCCGGCAGACGGGCCGCTCTGCAGACGGGCCGCGCTGCAGACGGGCCGCTCTGCAGACGGGCCGCTCGGCAGACGGGCCGCTCTGCAGACGGGGCGCTCGGCAGACGGGCCGCACTGCAGACGGGCCGCTCAGCAGACGGGTCGCTCTGCACCCAGCACACACAGGAAGGGTTAACACTGCACCCGAGTCAGCTCAGGTTTCAGTGTCGGGTCGGTTTTGATGATATGGAGAGGAGATAATAGTCGCTCGGGCCGGGCTTTGGTTGGAATTTTGTAGTTTTCCACTGTAAAAGCCAAGAAATTAGTGAAAATGTTGCAGTCAATTAGGGCGATATGGTTGAAATGTGTGTGTGTGTGTGTGTGTTTCTGTGTGTGTGTGTGGATGCAAATCAGCCTTCAACCTTCAAAAACATACCATGATACCACTTCAAAACATATCACGATAATCATAAGGATTTTTTCCGACATCGATAAATATCATAATATGGCTTATGTTCACAAAATCACATGTTAGATAATCAAATTGATCTTCATCGCAATGAACTGCATGGTAATGTCAGGTGTGATGTCAAAAAAACTGAAATTTTCAAATAATATTCCTTAAAATGTTTCATACCTCGTTTTGTCTGACTTTTTAAATATAATTTGCTTTTTATCATCAACTTAGACAGCAGAATTGTGTGTCAGGATATCACAATGTCATCATATCATCACAATATGATTCCACCGAAAAACGATAATATTGAATTATCGCCCAGCCCTAGCTGCAATAAGTTAAAATTTAGTATTTTTTTTAATCATATTTTACTGTTTTTATTACTCCACTTCTGCAAATAAACTAAAACTAAACTAAACTAAATTGAAATAAAACAGCTAAGTCAAATTTATATAGCACATTTCATACAAAAAGCAACACAATGTGCTTCACAAGGCCAAGAGAAATACATGTATAATAGAATAAAATAAGAACATACATGTCATCATACCTAAAAACATACATACACACACATACACACATGCAGAGGACAAAGACAATTTAAAGTGAATATAAATTCAAGTAAAACAGCTGCAGACATTTGCTCTAGTGTGTTAAGACCAAGTTAAAAACAGCAGTAAAAAGAAATGTTTTAAGTCTGCTTGGTTCTACTGGTCTGTGGTTCTACTGTGTGACATTAAAGACCTGTCTGCAGTAGAGATGCGGGGTAGATGCACGGAGGCACCGCTCTACCTGCAGGAAAGTTTTGCAGAAGGCCTGGAGGAGCGCTCGCCCCCCCAAACTAAATCACCGCCCCATCGACTGCACCTACCTCAAATTACGGCCCTGTCAGCACAACACAAAGTAATATAGCCCATTCTCTGAGATAATGTCTGATGAGAACGCCTGCACACATGAATTTGGGCGGTACGAAAATCAATATGCGCTCCCCGCCCCGCTACAAATTAGATATCCGAGATGCAATAAAGGAATGAGAGGCTGCCTATCTTTCTTACTCTCTCCTCTTACTGGTGAAGCAAGTTTGACAGCGGGTCTGTTTAATATGCTCTCTGAGTGTGTGTGTGTGTGTGTGTGTGTTTGTTTGTTTGTTTGACTGTCGGTATGAAGGTGTGTGTGTGTGTGTGTGTGTGTAAGGCAGCATGAACTGGACGTGTGTTTATGTCACACAGATAGATAATGTGACTAAGATAGGATGAGAAAAGCATGTTGAAAATATCGATTATCTTGCCCAAAATGATCTCGATATACGATATTATCCCGGTAATTATTGATAAGATGAAAACCCTAAAACCACTTCTGTAATATGCTTAAAATTACTTAAAAACGATATCAATCTCAAGACGTTTCTCTTTTTTCAAACACATTTTGACCTTTTACCGTCAAGGGCAAAAAAAGCTAATCTCGCCTATTTTGCGTCATTCTCGCCTATTTTCACTAGTGTTAAAAAAAATCTCTTTATCTCAAAAACTATAAATGGTACAAGTATGATTATAAGTTTTTTAAAAGTAGAGAAGTGCACCATATTGACCAAGCAGTCAGAATTCACAGAAATCCAGTATCTGATACTTATTTTCAACATCCATTGTACATAAAATATAAAAAATATAGAAACAGACAACTAAAAAAACAAGTTTTCCTGATGATTTACAACAGCTAGGGAGGAAATAACTCTTGTTTCTGGTTCCTGAATGTTCGGACTACTTTTGGTAAAAAAATTAGTGTCAATATCTCAAACCATGTCAATTCTATAGAGTGTTTTTCAGGCGAGTCCTTTATGCTCAGCAAATTATGCCAGAAGTTTCCTTACATAAAATAAAAACACTCCTGCTGAATCAAATAAGAAAGATCCTTGCCCTTTATAAGAGCTCAAGTGAAACTATTGTGCAATGCAAAAACGGTAAGAACATATGTAAAATATTTCTGTAAAATAGTGACTTTTTGCGTTTTTTATTCAGTTGGCAGTCACAGTAATAAAAATAAAAATTAGGGCCGGTGTCATAACTGTTATTGTTTATACGGTGAAAGATAGTAACACTGGTTACTGTCAGCTGGTGTGTGTGTTTGTTCATGTGTGCACACGTGTGTCTGTGTGTGGTAAACTCAAACCTGGAAGCAGACAGGTTGTCTGTTTGTCTCCTCCAACAGATTAAGCTGACACATTAGTCAAAGGAGAGGGGGATTATGGGTAGGGGAGAGGGAGGGTGGGCGCTGACGGGACGTCGGATCGGCTGTCTCGCCTGACACCGCTGCGACTTTCTGAGGTCCTCGCTCTGACACCGAGGCGCTCCCTGCAGGGTAAATGGTTTTGAAGGTTGAGATGCATCCACACACACACACACACATACACACACACACACACACACACACACACACACTGGCGTTGGCTCAGGTAGGGCATGTCGCACCACTCTGCTGCCAGTGGCTGTCACGCAGTGTGTACACAAGACCCGGATACAGCTGACAGCCCACTGAAAGAATCAGGGGAGCAGTAATTACACACACACACACACACACACACGCACACACACGCACACACACACACACGCACACACACACCCTCTGATGCATACATACCGAAAAGACAGGCAGTACATACTTAGACACCAACGCATACATGGCTGAACACAGACACACAAACACACACACACACACACACACACACACACACACACACACACACACACACACACACACTCACTCCTTTTGTCTCCCCCTCACAGCAGCAGTCGGTCGGTCCGTCTCAGCTCGGCTGCCGGTGCTGATAGCGCTGCTCAGCTATTTGTCTTCACACTGCCACAGCTCACATCAAAGGCTGCACAACAGGCCTATTTTAAGGCAGCTGTGGTAATTGTACTGGTGTGGGGGGGGGGGGGGGGTAAGGGTGAGGTGTGTGTGTGTGTGTGTGTGTGGGAGGGAGGGGGGGTGCATGTTTGGGATGGGTACATAATCCAGGCAGGCAGGGAGTATTTGAAGTATAAAAAGACGATTTCGATGAGTAGAGGAATGCTGCATTAAAGGCTCAAACTAATGCAAATCTAATACTGGTAAAAGTGCAACGATTAGTGAGGCTGCAACAGAGAAGAGCGTCTCATCCGCACTAATTGAAACGCTGTAGATTCGCTCTGTTTGTCCAAATGAAACTCTTCGAATCGAAACTTAAGAGCCAAACTCTCGCTCCGTCCAGAGAAAGCTGGACTCAGCAGCGTTAGATCTTTTCCTCTCTCGTCTCTTTGGTGTAAAGCATCACAGACCGGCCGGCTGGTGAACAGTTTACTGATGTCACTGCACAGGATTTCTGGGTATTGAAGTTCAAATTTGACCTCTCACTGCCAGTTGGAGCCAAGTTACCTACCGTGCGTTTCATTAGTCATTCAACAGGCCCTTAAGCGGGCCTAATAATAATAATAATGATAATAAATTATAAAAATTACACAGAACAATGAGTAATAAAGTATTGCAGATGAGTTAATTTCATAAATATGTCTAAATCCTCTAAGTATTGTTTGTTTACTTACACTTATACTGTATATCACCTGTTCCACCATGGTGGGTCGTGCAAACGAAATAACAGACGATCACAATGCATTCTGGGTAAGCTCCTGAAGTCTACTTTGTTGTTGACTCGCTCCCTCCAATTCCATTTGTGTTATTTCATAGTCTTGATGTCTTTACTATTATTCTAAAATGTGGAAAATAGTGAAAATAAAGAAAAATGCATGTGTCCAAACTTTTGACTGGTAGTGTCGATTATACTATTATGATCCTATTGGGAGTTTTATGTTTCAGTATCTTATATAATGGTAAAACATCAGGCAGCAGACCGTGTTTCAGACTATATTTCACAAGTCTTGGCTGGCATGCCGCCATCTTGGACCAAGCCGTCTTGATTTGGCACTGACTCTTGTGTTAATACGTAACATCTGATTGGTGGAGCTGGCTGCAGGCCTGATATAAGTGTTACATTACTTCTAATTGGCAGAGTCGACTGCAGGCTCTCGGGACTCGCATTCCAAAAATGCCAACATGGCAGGAACAAGATACAGTAGAATGGCTGTGAGAAGACAGAAATAGTGACAAAAAACTGGCTTCGGGCTCTACTTTAGGTGCAGATACATGAAGCTGCAGCTATTTCTCATGCATATACATTTATAGCCGTTGCATAAGCCTTCCTTTGTTCGTTTATGATACATTTATCCTGCATGACCGCTGCACATAATTCTCTCTTAAATGTTATACAGTCAATGCAAAATAGGAATTCGTAATACAAAACTGCGGTGTCTTTCAGACCTTTTCAGAGCCGAGAGAACGAGAGAATTCTGTTTTTTTTTTCCCAGGTTATGGAGCAAAAGCGCAGCGGTAATTCAGCCATAAAAAAGTGTGACTTCAATATCTGCATCAGGCTTTATGCTCATGCAGATGTGCCTGTGTATCTATATATATCCTTAAAAGAGAATGGGCCGTCCACTCACCTTTAGGAGTGTTCTTCTTTTTACCGAGGGAAAAGCAGTGAGGGGGACAGAGCAGAGAAAGCTCCTGTGGGGTTGGATCCTAGGCCAGTGGAGAACTTGGGACACGTGTTCATGTGTTTTTACAGTGAATATTGAAGCCTGCGCCTCTCCTCTCTCTCTCTCCAGAGTGCCGTCCGTCCTGCTGGCACTGCGCCGGAGGAAGCGCCGACAACTGTACGTCCTGTCCCGCTCCGTCCAGCCTGCACCAGGGCCGCTGCGTTCCCACCTGCCCGCAAGGCTTCCATATCCAGGACAACACCTGCCAAGGTGAGCACGCACACACACACACACACACACTCTGTACTTTGGCAGACCTTGCTTCTTGGCGTTCATACAAACTACAACTTTCGACATTTTAGGTATGTAGCTGATGCTTTTATCAGCAGTAAAATAAGCTTAAAGGTGCTCGCATTTAAACATCAACATATTATTGTCAAATTAATTGTGATACCTTGGTCTAATGACTGTAAACCAATGAGAGCATGGTGGAGATGATTGGTCTCTATCTCACACCAGTAGTATTGTTGTAGTAGTGCAGTAGTGCTAGTGTTTCTGCACATTAAGACTACATTTCCCATAAGCCCCGTTGCTTCCTACATACTACATGCACAGCACCTTTAAACCTGTAGATTACCAGCATCACAAGCATCCAATAGTAGAGAATGTGAAGGTTGGATTCACAGCTCCATGACAACAGATGTAAGAAACTGTGAACCTGGAATGACCTTGTATGGTGGAGAAGCGCTAGGAAAGGAAACAAGAGCAGGTGGTATTCAGTCTGAACGGATGCATGGAGGACTTCACCTGGTGTCCCGCTCCAATGAGTCGCAGTCTTTAGTGCTTTTTGAATTCATACCGGTCTGGTGAAGCCTATCCAGGACTGATTCACTGACAGAATTTCTCGCCCCAACTGATTGGTCGGTGTTAGTTGTCAGTTATCAAAATCTTTGACCAATCACAGCAGCAAAGCAGATTGATCTAATCTGGAAACGCCTCAGAGCGACAACAATCATTTCCCAGCTTTCAAACATGCTGATTGTTCTGTTTTAATTCATTGATCCATTATGAACCATTACGTTTTTTAAGGACTGACAAAATCACTAAATCATAAGGAGGTTACATCCAACCATCCAATCAGGTTTGTCGGACAGTATCTGTCTTGAAATAACTGCCGGTGGAAAGGCTTGGTCCGGACCGCTATGAGTCACCATGCAAATTCAAAAAGTGCTAAAGATAGAAGACTGTAAATAGCACTAAAGCAAAACACTGTGGATGCAGGATAAATGCACTTGGACTTGCACAATGGCCGCCACAGTGTGTTAACCACTGAAAGGAGCTTAGCAGGGCCGTTCTCCTCCTCCTCCTCCCACCTCCTTAATGAAAATCCATTTGCTCTAATCTCCCATTCATTAGCCTGGCTCGGTTTACCGTCTCTGACCTCATTTGCGGTGAGACGACCCTTCTATCTTCCGTCTACCACAGTTGTCTGCGAGCCTTTTTAAGCTCATCCAAGTTTATAGCCTTTCTCCAAAAAACAAACAAACAAGTAAACATCGCTGGATCTCCAGGAGAACAATCTTAATCGGGTTTTTTTTCCCCCTCTAACTTCAGCAGAGTAATTGAAGCGGCAGGAGCAGACTGATACCTCGACAGTTAAGAGCGATGGGCTCAGATTAACTTTCCCCCCCGGGATACAAAAATAAAAGTGGAGTGTTTTCTCACTTGGCCTCGTCTCATTCGCTGTTGATTGGCTCATTAGAGCTACAGAGAAGCTCGGAGAAGTTTACACTTCTGTCTCGCAGGCAGGAAAGTTTCCCTGGAAACTTCTGGTAGTGGTGACGTCGACGGTGATGGTTTATGTCAGAGATGGAAAGTAACTAAGTACATTTACTCAACTACTGCACTTAAATACAAATTTGAGGTACTGGCACTTGAGTATTTCCATTTCATGAGACTTTCTACTTTTCCTCCACTACATTTATCTGCCGGCTGGAGTTACTAGTTACTTTGCAGAATAAGGTTTTACATGCAAAACATACGATAAGCTCATAAAATATGTTGCATTGTTAGAGTTTAAACTCCCCAACAGTATATGGAGCAGTTAGACCGACAACATTAAAATACTTCTGACAGGTTAATGCTTCAATAATTTAACACTCTGAAAGAATGAGGACTTTTACTTTAGATACTTAAGTACATTTTACTGATAATACTTCTAATAAGTAAATACTAATAAGTAAACTTTTGAATGCAGGACTTTTACTTTTACTGGAGTATTTTTCCATTATGGTATTGCAACTTTTTAAAGGATTTGAGTACTTTTTCCACCACTGGTGATGATAGCATAACAGTTTAGAAAGAAAGTAGTGGTGACACTTTTCTTTCCAGTGGCTTTATTCCAGTGTATTAACCTGTGTTTTAACTTCTGGAAAAGTGTTGTAAGTACACAATAGCTGGGTTTCCATCCAAGTATTTTTGTTACGAATTATAATATATGGGATTAGAAAAGCTGAATGGAAACAGCAAATTTGGATACAATCAACTCAATATCACAAAAAAGTTTTTACTCTCATTTGAGGCAAGGTCGTTGTTGACAGAGTAAGTGATAAATAGTGATTTGTCCAATAAATAGTGATGTAGGCGTGGTATGATCTGCCTGACGAATGGTTCAGCCTCATTTCACAACAGATCAAAAGTGACTTTCTGAAATGTGTGTAAAATAAATATCTGTCCAGCAGAAATGTCCTACCTGCTGTTTAGCACTCATTATTTGGTGCATTAGAGGGTCGCCAAGTGCATTTCAGTGTTTTCCTCTTCAGATAAAACCATGAAATATTTATTCACGATTTATTCAGCTGAACCCAGCTAATGGAAACTCACCTAATTCCCATTTATTTTCTGCAGCAGCTTAAAATTAGCTTGACAGTTGGATGGAAGCAGCTAATAATACTTGGACAGTACTAAATGAAAATCTCCTTAACGATAATGTGCTTATACCCTTTTCTCCAACCCCGAACTTCCCTCCCATCCTTCCTCCCTCCTCTATTCTTCCTCCTCCCTCTCCATCCTTCCCTCCTTCATTCTCTCTCCCTCGTTCCCTGCCCTCTTTCCTCCCTCCTTTCCTCCTTCCTCCTCCCATATCTCCTTCCCTCTTCTCCGACCCCATTCTTGCCTGATTTCCATCCTTCCTCCTTCTTTCCCTGCCTCCCTCTTCTCTCCTACCTTCTTCCTTCTTCCTCCCTCCTCCTCCTCCTTCCCTTCCCTACTGTTAACCCTCCATTTTTCATACCGTCCCCTTCTCTCCTTCTTCCCTCCTTTCCCTACTCTACTCTCCCCACCTCCTCTCCCTCTCTCCCTCCCTGCCTCCCTTCCCTTGCTCCTTCCCTCCCTGCCTCCTTCCCTTTCCCCCATCTCCCTGTTCTCCAAACCCATACTTGTCTACTCTCATCCCTCACTCCCATCTCTTATCTCCCCCCCACCCCCTCCAGCTTGCCACCCGTCCTGTCAGAGTTGCTCCGGTCCGTCCCAGGCCGACTGCACCTCCTGCCCCCCCCTGGCCTCCCTGCACAACGGCTACTGCAGGACCAGCTGCCAGGAGGGAACCTTCCTCAACACCAACACTGGAGACTGCCACAGTAAGTGTGTGTGTGTGTGTGCGGACGGGTGTTTTGGCTCTGTGTTTGGGTGTGTGTATGGTGTCTGGTACATATACATGCCATTTGTTTGATGCTTTCATGCAATGCGGCACCATGAGTACCTTTATTTTTAGCCTGAGCGGCTCCAGTGGGAATAGAACCGTCGACCCTGCCAGTGTTAATGCCTTGCTCCGCCCGCTGAGCTTTTCACCATCACACACACACACACACAGCCTGTTTGTGTATGTTTGTGTGTGTGTGTGTGGATGAGTGTTTCAGTGTGTGTGGGTACCTGCATTATTCATGAGAGATGCCAGCCATCTTTGTGAAGTAGATGTCCTTCGATTGATATGTTTTACTTTGCAGTCTCCAGTCCTTTGCTTCTCTGGGTCTAAAATGACCTGCAGATGAAGTCCCACTTTTTACTGCTACAAGTCTGTGTTTTCACTCCATCTCCATGAAGAATTGTTTGGGGAAAGTCAGGTTTTGTTCTCTCTGCAGCAAGTAACAAGGAGGTTCGGTAACTCGCTGACTGAAAGACATTAGAGGTTTGTTTTAAAGGTCCCATATCATAGGAATTCAAATTTTCTTCTATTTATATACATATATCATCAAAGATGTTTATCCTCTGCAGCCCTGCCGGTCCCACCGGTGGGACCATCATTACCAACCCATGTTGCACAGCCGAGCTTCGTTCAAACCCACAGAACTTTATTTTAAATTCTAGTCAAGATCCCAAGGTTTCCAAAGATACCGAACATGTCAGGCTGAATTACTGGGAAATGTGTAGAAAATGATGCACAAGGCATCTGGAGTTTTTTCCATTTGATGTGATGGTGCAGCCTTTAGAAAACGGCGTCTTGGGTTTGAATATTTCACTCAACATAAGCATATTTTTGCTAACTTTGAAGCTACTTAAGGGGAAATTTAATGGGAAAATCGGAGTTCAAGAGGTTAATGAAGACATTGTTGAAATTTGATTTTGTTTGAGTGGTTAATGTTAAAGTTCCTTTTTTCTCCAGTCAGTTTCAGACTAACTCTCTAACAGGAAACGCATCACAACTGGACTCGGTCCTGATTGGCTCCCTCACTAAAGAATCCCATCAGGCCAGTTTGCACTCAGCAGGTTCACCTTATATGAGTTAGAGGAGCTGCTGCTGTCGGCCAATCAGGGTCCAGTATTGTGACGACTTAGTCTTCACATTCATTCAGTTGAACTAAATCATTTCAACTTTTAACTAAACTACATTTGTAGTGGCTTCAACAATTCCCACATACAGTAAGCCACTGTTTGAGCGGGGTTGACGACACGCAATCCAAACGATAACCGCGGATCCAAAGTCAACAAAGGTATTTTATTAACAAAAGATTTTAACGAAAATATTCTTCAACTGACTTTCAAAATAACAAAACTTAATCACTAATTCAGCGGTATACTTTCTATAATTTGCGGTCGAAAAACTGCTCCGCTCCCCCGTCTCACCAGGTGTCATTAAACCCCTTAATTAAATAAACAACATACATGCAGTAGCAGGGCTGACCCAAGGGGGAGCACCGGCATACAGAA
>NC_136004.1:31011862-31064362 GCF_048128805.1 Centroberyx gerrardi | reverse complement strand
AAAAAGGGCAAAAGCTGACTTTTTCCAAGCAGTTCCTCTTGGGGACGAGGCAGAAGAGCAGCAGTTGTTCTTCATCACACACAACAACGGATATCTAAAAAAGTGGAAAACAAGAATGTTTTTTTTGTTGGGGAGTCGGGAAGATGTTTCCAGCACGGTTTAATCTTCGACAGGGTTGAATCTTTTGTCTTTCTCTCCCCAGGAAGACTCAGACACAAAGCCAATTACAGCTCAATAGAGTACCAAGTAGAATAGAATACTTAATTTAAACAGGTAAGTCCCATTGAGATCGAGATCAAGAAGAGACCTGTGTACATACAGAAATATTCAAAAATAAAAAAAACAGAATTGCTGAGCGTAAAAGAAATCCAAAACAAATTATTACAATGACAAGACATTACACATGCAAACATATTAAGAAAGACTATTTAGAAATACAAGAGCAATCCCTATATATATAACACATCAAACTAAACTGGTCAGATTTGAGTGAGTCTTGAAGCCTGTCCCATCTATAAGGAGCGGAAAAGGTGAAAGCTGTCTTTCCTAACTCTGTTCTTGTGAAGGTGTGTGTTGTCCTGTAGCACTGAATCCTAAAAGTGATGAAATATAAAATGGTAGCTTGTCAAGTAAGGCTGCGGCCACACTGATCTGTCAGAAAACGGAAAAAAGAAAGAATTTGACGGATAGATTTCTGTCCGTTGGGCTGTTTTGGAAACGTCAACATGGTGGAGAGGCAGGAACACAGCAGCCCAGCTTCACTCATAACAGTGCTGAGAAGAAACAGACTCTACAGTATAAATTAAATAAGAAACTGTTTTGGTCGGACCGTCGTCTCTGTGTTTGCCACTACTACAAATTTAGGAACGCCTCTGATCGGCCAACAGATTGTGACGAATCCGTCCGTCCAGAAAAAGTTAAACTGGGTTCAACTCTCTGTCCGTCAGAACGGATGGAAACCTGACAGACGGAGCGTCATCAGTCCTGTCCGGACAACAGACAGCTGTCAGTGAGTTGAAATGAGACGGACAGACACGATGGATCAGTGCCACCGTGGCTGAAGGCTTCGTAAATAAACAAAAGGCAGTGTTGTTCGAGTTCGAGTGTGCTGTTCTTCATCCGCAAGCTATAGATCTTGTACGACTTCATCACCAAAGCTCTACTCTCGGTTTAAACTTTATGTTTTTAGAAGGTGTTCTGCACAAGATGGGAACGTGGTTGAACTATAGCTGAGTGACGTAAAAGTGACTCTACAGGTGTAAACACACGGCACGCTCCTTAGAGTCTGTTATTTTTACACTCTCTCCCTTCCCTGCATTAGCATTGCAGGCCATTCTTTCTTGAATGATATACAGAAGGGCCGAATTAGCATATTGTAACAAAAAAAACAAAAAACCTCAAGTGTCTTTCAACCAATTAGTTTCCGGGCCGATCCTTCTGCGTTCTGACAGCTGAAAAGAGAGCAGAACTTTTTTTTTTTTTTTTTTTTTTTTCCTTTTCGGTGACGGAGCCAAAAGCACAGCAGTGATTCAGCAGCGAAGCGTCTTTTATGGCTGCTGCTGTAAATCCGTTCCTCTGGTGGAGCGACGTGTCTAGACAGGGAGAGGGACCACACAGCTTCTGTTCTTTTTGCCTGGAACTTCAAATACAGATGTTGTCCCGCTTCCTTTTTCTCCCTCTTACTTGAGCTACTGCTGCAGTCCGGCTCCATCCCTAAGAGGAATTGCTTGGAAAAGAAAGGTTTTATTCTCTTTTTCGGCTGACAGAAGTTATTAAGGAATGGACCGGCGACTAGTGATTTGCTTCTGCTGTGTAACGCTCAAGAAAGAGCGTGTTATAGCAGGATAAAAGCATGAAGGATGACTTCTGGAAAAGACTCACAGGAGCAGGCAGTCTTGTGGCCTTTACAGCTTCAGCATATCGCTTCATGTGCTTGGAAAATGGTAACTACGCTGTAAAGAAGGACTCTGAGGACCCAAATCAATACCATTTTAGTTTTATATTCTGTTTTAGTCTGCAGTCAATAGTCCCTGACGCCTGAGTTATCTTATCTCCACTGCGGAGCCATTTGTCGGGCGCCCGGAGCCAGATCGCCTGCAGAGGGCTGGCAGGAGGAATGCTGATTCGTGTTCTGATGCAGACTGATGTGATGTGAGAGGTGTGGATGTGAGATGACAGGAGGGAAGGTTTTTTTTTTTTCACTGTGTTGATGTTGGACCGGCTTCAGAAGGAGAGCGAGGCTCACCTGGACAGGTGCCACGCCGGGCAGACTGGAGTTTCAGTTCTACAAACATTTCTCAGAGGAACAGCTGCTCTGGAGGCAGAAATAATCTCATTGGTTGAGCTTAAACTCAGTGGGCGGAGCCAAACACCCTCCGATTTTTGGAACGCAAGTTACACAAGACTGTTCTGCTGGCCGTCCCGTTGGGAAGCTGTTCATACTTGGAGACGGGACCAAGATGGCCGTCACACACATAAAGACGAGGGGTCACACATCGCCCGATTCTGTCTTTCAAAAATATTTTCCCGTTCTGAACAGTTCACTGTGAATACAGTTACAAAATAGGTGTGATATTGTTTCTAGCTCCATAGTACAGAAGTTTCAGTTTACATTTACATTACAGATGTATTTGGAGAGACATTACAAGATTAACATTGATGAATAATTTATTGTATGAGACTTCTTTCACTTTATTTCTAATAAAAGTCAGGTTTATTTCTACTGCCCTTCATCACAGCGAGCCTGGCTAGATCTAACTGATCAACAATCAATCACAGAGCCCTAACCCTAAAATGCAACGAAATGAAACACAAGGAAACCAAACAAAGCATAAGACTCAAAATAACATGTTGGAAGGACATGACAGGCCGACCGAACCTACCTAGCCCAGTCTACTGTCTTATTGTGTTGTTTATCCTATTTGTTTTGGAAAGCAATTGTAACTGTTTTGAAAAGTGTTACATAAATTAAGTTTATCCTACTATAGAAAGAGGAAAACTCTGTCCGTCTGTCCATCTGTCTGTCTGTCCGCATCCATTTTGCTCCTCAATGGGTTGGCCGATCAATCTCAAACTGCACATGGGCATTGAGCATTGGCAGAGGCAGGGACTGACGGAGCTGATTTTTCCATTTTCCCAAATATATGATGTTTATGCGCCTTTTTGGCAAGTCTGCGCGGAGCTGTGGCGCGTGCATCCCCGGGTACGGACTAGTTATTATTATTATTATTAACCGGCACCACCAAACCCTCAGTGAAGAAAAGGAAAAAGTCAAGCCAAAACAAAACCCTAGAAAACCTTATCAGGAAAGAAAGCATCAGAAACCTTGGGTGGGCCAGTTCAGAGAGGGATCCTCCAGTAGGACGTCTGAGCGTGTAATAGGTGCTGGGACAAAACAATAACATGGAGAATAACATGGATGATGACAGTGAGATATATGAAGAAAGCAAATAAGACAAAGAGACACATGAGGAGGCAGCATGTGACTTGTTCTCCGGTGCTGATCCCAGCCTCAGACCCTCAGGCAGAGCCCTCTGGTGTTCTGAAGTCTAGATTTAAGACCAAAGCTGACGGGCCTTTTGCCTGCAGGGCCTGGAGGCTTCGGGACGGCCTGCCTGAGGAGCTTTTAGGCTGGCGGAGTCGCTATCATTTTCTAAATCACGGCTTAAAACCTGTTTTTATGGAAAAGGAAACAACGGAAAATATAATATAATATACTGGTCTAGAGTCAGGAAAGTAGAAACCCAGGCAGAGGAAACGGAGAGTTAAATATAAAACGGCGGTGATATAAAAAACACCGCCCACCTGTTTTTAGCTTACAGCTTCTTCCCTTTAACTCACACTGTGTTCCTGGATCTGGATTTATTTACTTTCTTGGCACTAGAAGTATATGTTTTCCATTGTTTTGTTTTTCTGTTTCTGTTTTTATTTGTGTCTGTTTGAAATCCTGATTGCTCCAAGTGCAGTTCTTCACCTTATTTTTATAGACTTTAGGCTTTAATCTGATGTCTATTATCCAATTTTTTTAATTATTATATTGTTTTACCCTCTATTCTTATCTTTTCTTTTTATTTTGTACTGTCTTCTCAATTTTCCTAGTTTTAATTTTGAGTATTATGCTTTGATTTGATTGTTAAAGCAGTTTTAAACTCAGTTTCAAACAAGTTTTAAACAGTTTTAAACAAGTGTTAAGTATATTCTTCTTCTTCTTCTTCCTCCTCTTCTTCTTCTTCTTCTTCATTTCATTATCAGTATTATTACTATTAAAGGGGAACATCATCATAATACCAAGTTATAAACCAGAAAAACCGTGAAAAAAGATGACCATCTGTCATTTTCTGATTAAATTCAGATATTGTCGTCACATCGTTTGAAGTTTGCCTCTTTCATGCTGATCCTAAACGAGGAAAGGGAAACGCTTTCATAATCTTAACGCTCCTTTCCTCCTGACTCCCCCGCCCGATCGCCTCTTTATCTGTCCCGCTCACCTGGTCGACTCCACGGTCTTCACCTGGGACGCCCCCCCCCCCCCCGCTGTCCTGCCTCCTGCTGTAGATAGATATCTTATCATGGGCCGAGAGCGCTAAGCTACCCGCTGTGCTGCGGTCCCATCAGATAACAACCCAAGGTGGTGTTCTTCATTGTTCCTCTAATCTCTCGTCCCGTTTTGGGCGACACTGCTGCACGCATTTATGTGTTTATATGGGTGTGTGGGTGTTTATCTAAGAGAGAGAGGGGGATGAAAGTTTGAGAGTTAAAAGAAGAAGAGAGAGAGGTGTGATCAAGTTCAACTTAACTCAAGTCTTGAGGCACAAGTCTCAAATCAAGTCCCAAGTCTAAATGTAGATTACTAAGTCAAGTCCATGTCATTAATGTCAGTCTCAAGTCTAAATGTAGAACAGCAAGTCAAGTCAGAACAAATCAAGAGTCCAGTATCAATTTAATATCTTAAAGAAAACTAAATATCTAGGACTTTTCAATGCAATATGGTTTTAATAGGATAAAAACTTGGTAAGAGCATCATGAGTTTGATTTCTATAATCAGTTTCAACTTCAATAAATTCAATCATTCCATACAAATTCAGAAAACAGAATTTAAATTCAGTCGTCTGCTGGAACAAATCTCATCACTTTCAATCTGAGTCATTTACACAAACACAAGATCTCAAGTCAAGACTTTAGAAACCTTTTCAAGTCATCAAAGTACAAGTCAGAGTCAAGTCCCAAGTCACCAGAACCCAAGTCAAGTCAAGTCTCAAGTCTTCTCTTCATGCATCAAGTCCGCAGCATCTATCCTGAATTAGAACCAGAGACATTTCCTTCCTGAACTTTCTACAGAAGAACCAGATTGGTTCCTTTGTAACACCGAACTTTCAACCAACTTGATTAAAAATAAAAGGCTTCCTGAGGAGTTTAGACAGGTTTAATCTGTTTAATTGCTTCTTAAAAGTCACTTTTATACACTTGCTTTAATGTAACGACCTCTTATTAATTGTTTTCCACCCTCCTGCTTACGGTTCACTTTGTGTTTCTTGTCTGGCTTTTAAAATTCTTACCTTGCTTTCATTTATTTTCACAGTTGATTTTGTTTTTTCTTCTTTTTTGCTCCCTTGAAAAGCGCTTTGATGCTGTGGTTTGAAGTTGAAGTCTTGAACTGCTCTATAAATAAAGATTGTAATTATTATTATTATACTCACCAAACCATTCCTTACCTTCTGACGGCTGGAAAGAGAAACTTCCTGTTGGTTGATGGAGCACAAGTGTCTCTCTCTCTCTCTCTCTCTCTCTCGCTGTCCTGTCTCTCTCTGTTTCTGTCACTCTCTCTCTCTTTCTCTTTCTCTCTCTCTCTCTCTGTCCTGTCTCTCTCTCTCTCTCTCTCTCTCTCTCTCTCTCTCTCTGTTTCTCTCTCTTGCTCTCTTTCTCTCTCTCTCTCTCTCTGTCTCTCTCTGTCTATCTCTCTCTCAATTCAATCAAATTCAGTTAAATTAATCTCAATTCAGTTCAGCGCAGTTCAATTCTGTTCTGTTCACTTCTATTCTGTTCTGTTCTCTTCTGTTCTGTTCTCTTCTGTTCTGTTCTGTTCTGTTCTATTCTATTCTGTTCTGTTCTCTTCTGTTCTGTTCTCTTCTATTCTATTCTGTTCTGTTCTCTTCTGTTCTGTTCTGTTCTCTTCTATTCTGTTCTGTTCTATTCTGTTCTGTTCTCTTCTGTTCTGTTCTGTTCTCTTCTATTCTATTCTGTTCTGTTCTCTTCTGTTCTGTTCTCTTCTATTCTGTTCTGTTCTCTTCTATTCTGTTCTGTTCTGTTCTGTTCCCTTCTATTCTATTCTGTTCTCTTCTATTCTGTTCTGTTCTCTTCTATTCTATTCTGTTCTGTTCTGTTCTGTTCCCTTCTATTCTATTCTGTTCTCTTCTATTCTGTTCTGTTCTCTTCTATTCTGTTCTGTTCTCTTCTATTCTATTCTGTTCTCTTCTATTCTATTCTGTTCTGTTCTCTTCTATTGTATTCTGTTCTGTTCTCTTCTGTTCTGTTCTCTTCTATTCTATTCTGTTCTGTTCTCTTCTATTCTGTTCTGTTCTATGAGCGTTATTGGCATGATGGACATGTGCACATGTTGCCAAAGCATAGATTCAAACATAAATGAAACAGAAATAAAGTAAAATATGAAACTGAAAATGAAAATGAAACCAACTGCATCTTAAATCTCCCCCTCCCTCTCCCCCTCTCCCCCCCCCCCCCCCCCCCCCAGGGTGCAGTGAGGACTGTCAGCGGTGTGTGGCGGACCTGCAGACGGGCGTGGGCAGCGTGTGTCTGTGGTGTAAAGCGGCGAGGACGCTGCTGCTGGGCGACCGCTGCGTGTCCCGCTGTCCGCCGGGACACTACAGCTGGCACGGAGCCTGCAGCAGTAAGTCAGGGGCAAAGGGCAAAGGGCAAAGGGCGGGAACTGCTCAGAACACAAAACTGAGAAAAATCGCTTTCAAGTGTTCTATTATTATTATTATTGATCAACTAAATGACTTGCAAGATCTTTGAAAGCGGAGTGATTTGTTGACTTGGTACGAGGTTTTTCTTCACCCTCTTATCCTCCGCTGACCTGACATCATGAAAAAAAGATGACAAAAAAATCATTTTTTTTGGCCCTTTTTTTAATTTATTTTTTTTCTGAAATCTCTCTTTGACTCGCGCTCTGTTCAAAGCCAGATGTGGAAAGAAATGTTGAGCAGAATGAAGAAGGCTTCCCTCTGCGGGACACTGTCAGACCGCCTGCTGCCAGGGATTCAGTTAGTTTATTCTCTGGTGGGATGGATGGTGGAGCATACTGTCACAGATTATATAGGAAAATAAGAAAACTACTTTATAACACTTTATAGCTTAATTATCCTGTGTATTAACCCATGGAAAACTACCTTAAGTACACAATACTATATTGGGGAGACACTTAAATCTCCATAATACATGTCGTACTTACAAGAGTTTAAGTACAAAATGTACAAATGTTATTGTTAATATATTATATGCATATATACTGTATGTACTGTATGTTAGCAGGGTTCCCACTTTCTGGAATATCATGGAATTTTCACAGCTGTATTCCAGAAATTCAAGGACTTTGATTCATTCTCTACAAGTCAGGAAAATTCACAAGTGGGTCGCTGAACAGGAACACAGCAGAATGTATTTCACACATTAGTTCCTCACAGTCAGTGCATGAGACAGTTTTCAGCCCGACTGGAGTGGAAACCAGGAGACAAACCAGGAGGGAATAACAGTGTTAGGTCAGGGAGGCGCTCCGACTTAGTTATGGAGAATCATGGAAAGTCGTGCTGCCATTATTTAGTGTGTTGTTACACCTTTATAATCATGCAATGTATTAGAGCATAAGCACTTACACAGTTAGTTACTTAGTATGATTTTCTATAGGTTATTACACTGGAATAACACTTATCATTGACTTATTATTGTTCAGCACAGGTTATTATCATTATTACAATCACTAGCACCACCTTCACTGATTTAATCATCATCATCTTCGTCATCATCATCATCATCATCCACAGTTATCTGGTTTGAATCTCAAACCTCCACATGGATTTGACTGCAGAGTTTGAGCAGGAAGCTTCAGGTTTTAAAAGCAAAACCCTGGGGTCTCATTTAGCTGAGCCTTTAGGCACACACACACACACACACACACACACATACACACACACACACAGGGGGACACAGACACAAACACAAAGCAACAGAGATAGAAACACACATTATACACAAACAGATAAACATGCGCTCACAGACAAAAATAAATATTAGCACACACACACACACACACACACACACACACACACAGAGATGACATGAATACACACATGCTGCCACAAAAGCTCTATTTCTGACACACACACACACACACAAACCAACACACACACGCGCATTCATAAAAATGCGCATTCATAAAAACACATAAATAGATGCAGACACACTCACACAGCTAGAGATACACACAAACACATAAAAATGCATATGTGCACACACACAGATAAACATGTGCTCACACAGACACAAATAAATATTAGCATACACACACACACACACACACACACACTTACACATAGTTAGACATGATTGCATATCAAAGCACACATGTGGCCACAAAAGCTCTCTTGCTCACACACACACACACGCACACGCACCACACACACACACTCACACTCTCTCTCTCACACACACACACACACACACGCACCACACACACACACTCACACTCTCTCTCTCACATACACACACACACACATTCACATGCAGCCAGAGAGATAGACACAGACACACACATTAACACATTAACACACATTCAGCCATAAAAGCTCTCTCTCTGTCTCTCTCCCCCTCTCTCTCTCTCTCACACACACACACACATACACACACACACACACACACACACGGTTCCAGGTCTTTAATGACTTTATTCTCTTCACGCTCCTCTCTCTTCGTGGCTCAACCTGTTTGTGAATGTAGTTCTGAGCTGATATCAGATCAGTGTCTGGCTGATAGCGATCGCTGCGCGGCTGGGAGACATTTTTCAAACCGACGGGCTTTCCGGCGCCCGGGCACGACCGGAGAGGTGTAACGGACAGATACGTCAGCCAAATTCAATATCACAGGTGTGGAGGAGGAGGAGGAGGAGGAGGGGGGGGGGGGGGGGGGTGGTATTTTAGTAACATCTCCCTCCTCCTGGTATCGATTGGAGCCGGCGGCCACGCAAAACGATTTTGTGTCACTTTTAATGTGAAATCTGAGTTACGTCCCGTTGTGTTTTTTTTCTCTCCCGGGTGTGTTGGTGATTGTAACGTGTTGCCGGGTTCGGAGCGGGCGCAGGAGACAGTGAGGATGATTTGGCTGCTTCAGAGTGATTAGTACGACTCATGAATATTTATGTTTGAACTCAAGAATGCGGCTTTAATCAGAATTTCTGCTCAATTTTCATATCAGGGATGTGATGCCTTGGCGGCTGTTAGTCCTCCAACTTTTCAGGAGTTTCAGGAGTTTCACATATCGGTTTTCTCTAATTTTATCTTTTCTCCACTCATTTTATACTGCGTATATTTCATATTTTTGGTATATTTTCATATGCATATTCTCAATAAGTTCATAAGGTCTACTGCTGTTATTACCCTCATAAAGCTATAATTCATACCTTTCCCCATACTTTCAGTTCATATTCGTTTTGACAGCCAGCATGAAATAATTTGTCATCTAAGTGATTCAGTTATACTAATTATATTACCACATCTCTTATGAATATGTATTAAACTCAAGAATGCAGCTTGAATCTGAATTTCTGCTCAATTTTCATATCAAGGAAGGATGATTCACAGTTCACATATTTGTTTTCTTCAAATCCTCACATCCTTCTCGTTTGTTATTTATTTATATTTTTATCTTTTCTTCGCTCATTTCATACTGAATATATTTCATATTTTTGGCAGTAAGTTCTACTGCTGATATTACCCTCATAAAGCTGTAATTCATACTTTTCCCCATACTTTTCATTCATAATTTCTACATAACATGTTGAAATTGTTGTTCATATGTTTATGTTGTTATATTCTTTTATATTCTAATTTTCTTCCACATTTGCCTTGTTTCCTCGTTTCATCTCATCTTAACTCTGAAGTGAAATGACTTGACTCCTGTATTTGTTTGTTTTTTTTCCCCCAGAATGCCATGCGTCGTGCGAGGCCTGCAGCGGGGCGGGGCCTCTCTCCTGCACTTCCTGTCCCACCCACAGCGTCCTGTTGCCCTCGGGGCTCTGCGCTCCCTCCTGTCCGCTGGGTTACTATGACAACGGGCACAGGGTCTGTCAGGGTGAGTGGGACAGGCAGAAAGACAATCTTACCATCTCTCACACTGACAACACTTGGTGGGGAGAGGTGGGGACTCGAGTCACATGACTTGGACTCTAGTCCCAGTCTTAACTGCTTGAGACTTGACTTGATGCATGAAGAGAAGACTTGAGACTTGACTTGACTTGGGTTCTGGTGACTTGGGACTCGACTCTGACTTGAAAAGGTTTCTAAAGTCTTGACTTGAGATCTTGTGTTTGTGTAAATGACTTAGATTGAAAGTGATGAGATTTGTTCCAGCAGACGACTGAATTTAAATTCTGTTTTCTGAATTTGTATGGAATGATTGAATTTATTGAAGTTGAAACTGATTATAGAAATCAAACTCATGATGCTCTTACCAAGTTTTTATCCTATTAAAACCATATTGCATTGAAAAGTCCTAGATATTTAGTTTTCTTTAAGATATTAAATTGATACTGGACTCTGGATTTGTTCTGACTTGACTTTGTTCCTCTCCCGTCTTGCTTCATATTTAAATGAACGTGTTTCCATGTCGTCCCGTGTGTGTTGGCAGCTTGTGACAGCCAGTGCCTGACCTGCGACACGGCGGGGGTCTGCACTTCTTGTCGGGACCCGGCGAAGGTCCTGCTGTTCGGGGAGTGCCAGTACGACAGCTGCGCCCATCAGTACTACCTCAACACCACCACCCGCTCCTGCAGAGGTACGCCCGCATCGCCGTGCCGACCCCACACACACTGCAGAGGAAATACCGGATTAATAATCGGGATATGTACCGGCCTATTTATGCCGTTCATAAATTACTTTACATCTATATTGCATGTAGCGCGCTGTGCTACGTGGAGTTTATGAGCCTCATCGATCAAGCAATAAACTGTGGGAGCAGATTTGTGCAGCATTGTTAATATATGCAAATCTTAAACATTGCGTGCATGTTTTAACTCAGTATTTCAATATTTTCCAAAAATTGATGAATGAGGCTCAATGAATCCATCCACATGCTGAGTAGAAACTCTCTTTTCATATCTGTAATTAGGTTCAGGTCACAGAAAAACCACATACTGTCAGACTGAATCTGACTCTACTCACAAATAAGATGTGGGAGAATATGTTTTGCTTCTATTTTCCTTTGTACTTATCTCGGAGAATAATGTGCAGATAGGGTTTAGTCTGAGAATGTAACAGCCAGACTGTGTTGTCATGCCGGCTTAACACAGATATCAACTTTCATTCACAGAAAGCCATTTCATGTGAGGCTTACTTCTTAGAAATGCAACCTTGTAGACTTTCCTTTATCAGTGATTTGATGCAGCGTAATGAGATTTTTCCAGGTGCCGGGGCCCGGAGGACCGAGCCCCGGAGCCAGAACCGACACTTCCCACGTCCATTACGGGATTAGCCTCTAAGCTAACCGCTAGTGGCTCGATATGCGGTTTGATTTCCTGCGAGAGAGAGACAGCTAGCGCCGCCTCCCACTCCGGCAGGTGGCTCGGCGTTGTGTTTATCCCCCCGGCTAGCCGAGCCGCTACCTGGATAATCCACTGAACCTGGGATGAACCGGAGCGTCAGAGAGGAGCCGGGCCTCACTCTGAGAAGCAAGGGGGGGCTGTGAGGAACCTGCAGGGGCTTAGACCGCGATCACAGGGGGACCTTAGAGGGTTCCTTGGAGAACCCCTTTCATAAACCTGACAGCACTTCCATAAATCTCTTATTTGCAGGGTTCCTCAATGGTATTTTTCTAGTGAGGAACCCTATTTTTATTTATTTAAAAACAAGAAAAGAGACATAAGAAAAAAAACAAAGGTAGCAGTAGATAGTGCAGGGTAAGAAGCAGGAACCCTAAGGGGATTATTCATGGCCTCTGCCTAACTAATAAACATTATTACAACACAGTTTAAAAGAAAAATTATAATAATAAAAAAAAAAGATCACAAAGCAAATCAAAAACTTAAACAAAACATAATGGTAATAACAAATAATACTGGCAATAAACATGAAATTTAAAAAAGGACATAAACAGGGTATAAGCTAAGTTAACTCTTGACTCATTTGGGTCTGTGTAGAACCCCGAGGAACCCCGAGGAACCCCGAGGTTTTATAGTGCGCAGCAGCATGTTGTTTTTATTGTTGTCATTGCTTGTGCCTGAGAAGGTAACAGGAGGCGACAGATCAGAGGAGGAATAAGAAATAAGATGCGGGCTGCTTCTCATGTAAACTGGAGGACAGACAGAGAAGTGTGTGTAATGAGTTTGAAATGAGCGTTTGAAGCGTGAAGCTCTGACAGCAGGACAGTAATGGAAGACAGTTTGTCCTTTTCAGGTTGAAAACACAAAAAAAAACAAAAGCTTGCCGATTTGGGAGTCTGCAGCTCCAAATGTTGATTTTTATTTTCGTTTTTCAGGATATTTTACTTGGAAGAGGGCTAGGGGGTGCAAATGAGATTCATCACAAAAAGTAAAATCATAATAAATTTGTGTATTAGAAAAAAAATGTTGGTTCTCATGAATCTTTCGACCCCCCCACTCTCCCTTCACCCCCCAAGTCATCACTGAATCACTGAAATAAGTGAAGGTGTTGCAGAGTCTCGCCTCTCCTTTGCTTCAATCTATTTTTAATGTTAGGTTAGAACCTCACAAAAACATATTGAGTTTTTTAGTGTGCCCTATTTTTTATTTTTTTGCCAGTGTTAATGAAGTATGGCAAAACCCTGACAGATGTGCAGGTGATATGGGAGGGAAAAGAAAAAAAACAAATGGGTTTAAAATAAATCCCCTGCGAAAAAGACTTTATTAATCTCTCTTTTTCTCTCCCCCTCTCCCTCTCTCTCTCTCTCTGTCATGCTCTCACCTTTTGCTCTCGCCTCTCAAAATCCCCTCACTTCTAATCCCCTGCCCTCCACACACACACACACACACACACACCCCTCCTCCTCCCCCTCTCCCCTCCATCCTTCATCCTCCACCCAGAGTGTGACTGGAGCTGTAACGCCTGTAAGGGCCCCCTGCGCAGCGACTGCCTGCAGTGCATGGAGGGATACGTTCTGCAGGATGGAGTGTGCACCCAAGGGTGCTCCCCTGGCTCCTATCAGGATGGAGACAGATGCCTCGGTCAGTCCCACAAAGTACCACAAAGCACGTTGCCTCACTCAGCTCACACAGCGGTGGCCATTACAGAAGCAATCTTCATGCATTTATCCTGCGTCTATCCTGTATTATCACTTTATACTAACCATGAAGAAGTCTCCTTTTATAGATTTTCCTCCATCTATCCTTCATTAATACACTTGAAAAAGTAGAATGGCTTTGAAAAACCTAAAAACTACAACCGGAGGGGAACCCCAGAAGGTTCCCTGAGGAACCCCTGATGGTACATATGGAGGTTCTTTAAGGAACCCATGTTTTTTCTAGTGAGGATGAACCCATAGTTTCTAGAGTCCTTGAATTTTACACATCACAGTCAAATTTCTATACTTTAGCACAGTTTTAAGTGTCTCTATTTTCTCTTCTACTTCTATTTTGTCTCTGATTTTTCCAAATAACTCTCTTTGAGATAGAGCAAAGTTAGTTCAGAAAGCAGTAAAACGTGGGACATCTAGATTATCTAATTAATTTTGTTTTCAAAGCTGCTACAGATAATCTGCTCTTGTTCTAGAGAGAGGACGCATCATAATATCATAAACAGTTTTGTTGTAATATAAACCGCCGTTGGAAGGCGATAACATTTTTCTGTTGATTTCAGTCCGACTTAATTAACTCTCACTGTTTATTAGTCGTTTTATCCTCCTCAAGGCCAAATCTCCGTTATTCAACTGTAAACACGACTCACAGAGAACGAGGAATGCAGCAGATGTGCGTTTGGAGTAACGATGGAATGAGAAAGCAGCATAAAGCTCATTTTCCATCTGCAAGTCCCGACCTTCAGCGTCAACCAGGGCCACAACCTCACAGCATCACTGTATTCTCGCATATCAGGAATGAATGGCAGTTTGAATGGCTGTATCCGTCTGTTTAATGGTGTGTGTGTGTGTGTGTGTGTGTGTGTGTGTGTGTGTGTCCTCTCCCGGTGCCAGGCTGTGATGAGCACTGTGTGGAGTGCCAGGGTCCCGGCCGGTGCGGGCTCTGCCAGCCGCCCCGCGCCTCCCTGCAGGGCCAGTGTGTGCTCGACTGCGGCAGAAACTTCTTCCTGGACGACGCCTCGCAAGTTTGCAAACGTAAGACTCCATACTCTGATGAACGCCACCCGTCTTTTACCTCCTGAGGGTCTGTTTGCAGGGTCAAGAAATCTATTTAACTTAAAATCTAAGTGATAGAAATCATGTGTTTGGGTGTAACAGCAAATTAGAGGATTGTTTAGCGTTGGTAATAAGTGCCTTCTAGTTGATTTTCCTTCTTCATGACATGAAATGTGTCATTTGAGTTACTGAAACTAGTTGTGGTCAAATATAGCAGTGATTCTCAACCTTTTTCATATCAAGGACCGCTAATTTAGTCCACAGTAGGGCCACGGACCCCCATTTGATGAGTCTCTCTGACCCAAATATGAGAATGTTTTTATTGTTAGATATGATTTTGTCCAGAATCCCATGACTCTCTGTATTGTAGGTAGAGAGATAACAGTGAAACTATGATCAAAACAGTAATTCTTCTACATTCTCTAACTGTGTTAACTTCGTGAAGATTAAATAATGCTGAAGTTTAACAATTCATCAATTTGCTGGGGACCCCCTGGAACCCCCTCAAGGACCCCTGGTGGTCCCCGGACCCCACGTTGAGAACCACTGAAATATAGAACCAACAATTCCAACATGTCAAGAACATATTAAGTAGAAATGTGTGAATGAAAGTATGAAAAATGCATTATGAGCATGTTAAGTAAAATAATAAAATAAGAGCAGTAGAACATAACGGGACAAAGAAAAAGAATGAAGATAGATAGATAGATAGATAGATAGATAGATAGATAGATAGATATAATTTTATTAATGTGTCACTCCTCAACAAACAAGTCAAACAAAGCAACAAAAACAATAACCCTAAAAAAAAGAAAGTTGAGGACCACTCATCAAGAGTTACGAGACACAGGCTAAAAACATAACACATAAAAAAAGATACTAGAATATATATATATATACATATGTATATACATACATACACACAAATATACACACACATAAGTACATACATTCGTACAGATACATTAATACACATATACATACATACACACACACACACACAAGAAAAAAATAAAATAAAAATTAAGGTCATATTACATACACACAAACACAAAGGATATAAAACAATCTTAATACTGCATTATAAAATGAATGAAAACATGTAGATTTAATTTTAACTTTTCCCTCTGTCTTCTTCAGCCTGCTCGTCAGACTGCGTGCTGTGTGACGGGGTCGGCCGCTGCCGGGCGTGTCGTGACCACACCTACCTGATGGAGGGATACTGCACCCCCGACTGCGGACACGGCTTCTACGCCGACGAGAAGACCAGGACCTGCCACGGTAAAAAGATCATGTGGATCCGGTTTAGGTTTAAAGGGTCAATAAGTGAGATTTTTACTGCCCCAAAGCACAAAATGACCACAATATACGCTCACCAGCCACTTTATCAGGTGCACCTTTATCATAAGGGCAACAGCTTGTGTGCTCAGATGCTCTTCTGCACACCACTGTTGTACAGACTGTTATTGGAGCGTTTGTGTCCTTTCTGTTAGCTTGACCCAGTCTGCCCGTTCTCCTCTGACCTCTGACCTCTCTCATTAACAAGCTGTTTTCTCTGTAAATTCTCTCTTCTGAGCTGCTGAACCAACAATCAGAGCGCTCAAAGTCTCTTAAGATCACGCATCTCACCCATTCAGTTTGGTCGAACAAAAAACAAAACCTCTTCTCCGTGTCTGCATGCTTTACATACTGAGCTGCAGCCACATGATTCGCTGGTTGGAGGAGCAGGTTATTTGTTTTAACTAGCAGGTGTACCTAATAAAGTGGCCGGTGAGTGTGTATGCAGGGGGGTTGTTGCTCAATACCAAAGACTCAGCGATTACTTGGCCAGGTGCTGAGACTTCTGGCTTTCAAAACTCACTCGTACTCTGTTTTGAAACAAGTCATTGTATTTTCAAGACTTCCCCAAGTTCTAGCAATGCTGTTGCAATTCCTATTGGTCACTGATAGAGATCAATAGAGGTCATACATTAAGTAAGGGATAATGCCCAGAACCGGTTGCCTCCGCGGAGTCCATTAATTCCTGATTATGGACACCTCGAAGGGAATTATCCCGCTTATACCATGGTCACTTGCCAAAGAAAAAAAAATTAAGACCATTAATTTATATTTTCATGCGTTTTGTAATCAAAATCTAAAGTTTTTCACAAGCCATAACTCAGTTTCCTTGGTAACACCTGAGGGTTTGACTAATACCCGGAACAATCATTACCATCCCATAAGGGTCTTATGCAATGGAAACGTTGTTCACTACTCCAGTAAATAGGACGAACCTTAGATACGACTTGGCACCGGGAGATATTTCCTGTCCGCTCAGCTCATAGAACCCTTTGGCTCAGCTGTGAGCAGGAAGCTAACGCTAACGTTATGCTAGCAAGATTCAAAGTCAATAACATTGCGTACGGTTGACAAACAGTAAATATAATTTGACAGTATGTTTAACAACAAGACTAGCTAGCTATCCAGACATGTCATTGTCCCTAAATCAATATCAAGATTTTCACGAACATACAAATTGTAAACGGAGGCTTTGACTGCGTCCCTGTTGCTATGGTTACTCATTTTAGATACAGGCTGATGCTGCGTAGCCAGCGCATTAATTTAGAACGGTGAACAGACAGTTTCACTGGAACTACTTAGTAGGTGTCCATTATCAGGAATTAATGGGCACCCTGCAGCCAATCAGAATCGAGTATTCACCCAGACCACGGTATAATAGCAGACATCAGACATCGCCCCTCGCAGCTTGTGAAAGACTCACCTGACAGATTTCACCATCATAGTTTGGCTTCATTCTCTACGAGATTTGTTGGAAATTGGAAAATGAGGTTTTGCAGCTATCAGCTGTCAGACGTCTGGCGACATTAAGAGTCAGAGACATGAAGAGTTTCTTGTTAGAAATATACTAATTGATTCTACCGTGTAACATTCAAGAGAGCGTTGTCTGCAGTGTGGAGACAGGATCAATTCATGAAGGGAGACTTCTACTTTCTTTCTTTCTCTTTCTCGTTAATTTAAAACAGTGGTTCTCAACTTGCGGGTAGAGACCCCCCGGGGGCACGAGGAGATGATTGTGGTTGTGAGATGATTTATGGAATGTGACAAAACATATTTCTAATAGAGAAATATATTATCATGCCTCCTTAGTGATAAATGCTTTCTCCTTGTGAAATAATGAACATTTTTCAGCCTGTAGGCTTGGACTAATCCACAAGTTAATCAAGTGAAATAGCCTGAGAAGAAATCACTTTGTTTTTTTTTTATCACGGGCCAAAAAAAGGTTGAGAACCACTGCTTTAAATTAAATGCTTTTTTCTCATTTATAAGTTTAATTACATGGCCGAAAGTTTGAGATTTTAGAGTGCCTATTGGCATCATTAGAGGAAATATAATGAGATTACAACACGGTCTCTCAAAAGAGCTGATCTTTAAAAAGTTCCCCTAACAAAGTCAGTTCCAATTAAGCCGACTTCTAAAATGCCACGCCAAGACCGTGATGTGGAGCTCATATCTCACCGGATATGTCTCCCACGCTCTCTCTCTCTCTCTCTCTCCCTCTCTCTCTCTCTCTCTCTCTCTCTCTCTCTCTCTCTCTCTCTCTCTCTCTCTCTCTCTTCTCTCATCCCTTCCACCCACACTCTGTCTGAAAAAGCCTCAAATTAAATTATTTAATTTTAAGGCTTTAAAAAGCGTTAAAAGTTAAAATGTCTTAACTACAATAATTAGAGTGCTTCATTTTTTCCCCCACCATGTTATGCAAGTTTACTTTTAATCAAGTTTCATTTTGCTGCAGTAATAAAACTAGACAGTGACAGATTCCTCGTGTTCAGTGATGTGTTGTCGAGGAAGAACTGGAAAGCAAGGGGAAAAAATAAAGCAAATGCCATGAAGTGTGTAGTTTTATTTTATGTTGTATTACATAACTTAGAGTTCACAGTAAGTTTGACCCTCATGCATTTCCACTCTTAACATAATACACTAAAATGTTTTGTATTCCTCACGCCTGCTTTACTCAACATAATTGGACATCATGTTCCTAAATTATTCATTTACAAGTGTCCTTTTTCATATAGTGCCCATTTGCAGTTTCAGAGCTCTGCTTAATAGGCTGATTTGAACAGATTTTTATTTAAATTTGGATTTCTGAAGCCTGCAGATACCCAGTCTCTCTCTCTTTCTACTTCTATTTCTACTCTATACATTCTCGTGTTGCAATTGCCGGTTTCATATTCTTTGATGCTCCCAGTTTGCTCTATTCTAATTTATATTCTATTTTTTTTTTTGCTGTATCCTGTTACTATTTGCTGCTACGAGAACCTCATTCCCCCACAGACATCATTAAAGTTTCATCCTGTCTTTTCTTGTTTGGGATTTTTCACCTCAAAGACCAAAAATTATAACTTTTTCAAAGTTGACTTGGGTTTTTAGTTCAGGTTAGTTTAGCTGAAGATGATTAAAGTTTCATTTTATCTTCTCTCCTCCCTCCTCCTCCCAGCGAACTCCCACCCCCCCACCCTGCAGGTCAACGGTTCCCTCCTGGTTCCCCTCGGCGGTTTTGCCCCCCTGCCCCCCACCCTGCTGCGGGTGAAGGACCCGGACAGCCCCCCCGAGCGGCTCATCTTCCAGCTCCTGCAGGCTCCCGGGAACGGGCGTCTGGTCCTGTTCAGAGGGGAGGAAGAGGAGGAGGAGGAGGAGGAGGAGGAGAAGGGCGGCCGGGGGAGAGGGGGGAGGGAGCTGGCCAGGGACGACAGCTTCTCCTGGGGGGAGCTGAGGGCCGGCCGGGTCCGGTTCAGACACCACAGAGACAAAACCAGGTGAGTGGAGGTGGAGCGCTGGAAAAATCCACCAGAGACACTTTAACACTGTTAAAAAACTCCTGTTGGCGATGCATATGTTGCATTTCTGGGTCCATGTGTTGTTTTGTGGTGTGTTTTTCTTCTTCCCATGGATAACTGGCCAGATGTAGATGAGCTGATGTCACGTCAAGCAGATCCAACGGAGTTTGATATCAGAAAATGTTTCAGGATGTAAAACATCAGCGGTAAACGTCAGGTTTTGGCGTCAGTCCCTCAGAATCAAAGAGCGAGGGCTTCTTTCTAGAGCCGCCATTTTGACCAGATTGCATTGCAGCCACAAGACAGGTCGGGGTTTGAGGAAGGGGGGTGCGACTGTGATTCTGGGAAACGTAGGAAATCACTAACTGCAGTAGAAGTAGACGAGGCAGGTTGAGGGAAAGTGGGTTCACCAGAAAAGTAAATTACAACACTTCCTCACAAAATAACTCTTGGAATGCATTGACCATCACTAGATGATATCTAACTGTGTATCCAAGGGTAAATTTTCCAAAAATGTTCCTATGTGCCTTGTGTTTATCCCCAAAACATTTGAGATGCATTACATTTACACTTTGTTGTTAAAGTCCCACTGAAATGGAAGTTAGAGCGTCTTTAGCTTCTGTACTGTGACGTATTTCCTAGTGAAACGGAATATTTGAGCGGTGTACAGTTACAAGAGGGATTTAAATCAAATCCTTCGCATTTGATTGGACCGCTAAACAGTGGGCGGGGCTTAGAGTTTAGCGCGATACGGAGCTACAGAGAGAAATGGAGCTACAGAGGACTGTTGGCTCCACACACACCTCCCTCACCTGTTGTGTCATGATATTATTGGTTGAAATTGGTTATGGGCATGCTTACGTAAGCACACGGCATATTTTGTTTTACAGGAAGAAAACATGATTGAATTTTGATATAAGAATACAAAGAAATTGATTTTTTGTATTTTTTTTTGCATATATTGTTAAATAGGTGCACAATATGACCGGGGATGTGATCTAAAAGGGTTAAAAATGCATTTTTCATTTCATCTCGACTTTAATGTGACCAAATGCCTCCCACCATCTCCAGAGGAGGTTTGGATGATCGGAGCTTCATTGCGTCTTTGGTGCATTTACACCTGAATTTTTGTGTGTTTTTGCTCTGTCCGATTATGTCTAACCGCCCAGGATGCATGTTGATGTCAGGTGTTCAGGTGTTAAAGGGTTCAGCGATATAAAGAGGAAACAGGTGCAGCCTCTTGTTTGCTCCTGAAGCCTGAAGCCAGTTCTCCTCCCTGCTGCTGTGTTCCTGCAGCCGTTGTGCTGTGGCCTTTTTCCTGCGACATCGGTGGCATTTTGGGTTTGAGCCTGCAGTCGGCTCAGCCAATCAGAAGAGATGCATTAACACAAGAGGCAATCCTGACTCAGCTGGCCCGCTCCAAGATGGCGGCACGCCAGTGAATTAGTGAATTATGGTCCACTGCCCGGTTTTGCGCCATTACATTAATTGAGACAATGAAATATAAAACCCCAAATAGGATTAAATCTACATGTTATAGCCGATTTTTCAAAATTACGACCAAGGTGATGAACTCGCCTCAGATGTGTGTGTGTGTGTGTGTGTGTGTGTGTGTGTGTGTGTGTGTGTGTGTGTGGCTGCAGGGCGGCCTAGCAGCTCCAGACAGCATCCTGCAAACAAACAGTCGCAGGTTCGATCCCCACAAGAGACAATGTGTCCTACAGTCCTGTCCAAATGCTCTTGAGCAAGACAACCTACGGTAAATCGCTGTGGATTAAAGGATAAATTTGGTTGTATATCATTTGTCTCTTCATCCCTGTAGTTCTTGGACCCACAGACAATACAGCCTCCAGAGTCAGCTGTCAGTTGAAACAGCTTTGTTGCCTCTTGCTGCAACAATGAGTCCAAACTGTTTGTCAAAATATCTCCAGAAAAGCCGTTTGTGGCTCCACAGGAGAGTCGAGAGGAAACACGACTCAGAACTATTTTTCTCTGCCGCAGCACAGAGCGCTGTGGGGTGAAAGGCGGTTCCTGGAGGAGTGATCTAGCTCTGGACGGTCGGGTCAGATCGTAAACAGTAGAGTTCGGTAGAAGACGATCCGCCGAGTGGAAACGGTCGGTGCCGCCGCTTTCCGGGCCGCGGAGAGAAATACTTCGGTCGCTCTCCGTATCATTTTCACAAGCAGCTTTTTTGCAGATATTTTGACAAACAGTTTGGACTCATTGTTGCAGCAAGAGGCAGCGCTGCTTCAACTGACAGCTGACTGGAGACGATACTGTCTGTGGGTCCAAGAGCTACAGGGATGAAGAGACTCATTATATATAGGTCCAAAACCGCCGAACATATCCTTTAAGAGTGGCAGCTACAGTGTAATTGTGAAATGGGACGGGTCGGTGAGGAAGCAGACACATTTGTGAGCGAGCGAGAAAGATTGACCAAACTCATTTAATTCTTCAAAAGGTCATTTTTTGCAGTCATTATTGCTGTGTAAATTGCTTCAGCAGCAGGTGTCAAATGTCATACCAGTGACACGCTCTGAATTTTGTGTCTGGAGTGGCGTACTTTGTTCCTGAGACGGTCTGTCAGACAGTACACACACACACACACACACACACACACACGGATCAAAAGCCCCTCCACTTTTTTCTCCAGCCTTCATTAAAAAAATCCACTCATCTATAATGAATCCAACAAATATACCAGTCACATTTACAACCTGCGCATAAAAATAAGATTTAGAAGCACCATAGCATTCTTTTTCCCGAGAATATATTCCTTATGTTACTTTAATAAGCTGTCCAATGCATCTTTAATGGGCTGCAATTGTTCCAGCAGTAACAAATGCGGAAAGCTATGACAAATTTAGCGTTTGTTGCCAGAAATTGTAATTCAGAAAGAGTTTTATTGTTTTTGAAAGGAGCTGTAAGAGAGTGTTACACCAGAGATGAATTTCAAAGTTAAGATGAGGATGAACAGCAGGCTGGCGATGCCGGTTAGAGACGCCGGACATCTGGAATGTCACAGATGGTTTGATGCCTGCTGTGAAATGCCCTGGAGCAAGGCAGCAAACCCCCAGTCACACCACTGGAGCTGCTTGAGTTCAGCAGGAGAAGACTGAGGCTGTACTGGGAAATGTGAGGAATGTGAATGTGAAGCAGGACGGAGCTGGAAGAAGGCTTACTTACTGTCAACTTTCCCTGGTTAAATAAATGTGCTATGTGTAGCATTTTCAATCAATCAATCAATCAATCAATCAATCAATCTTTATTTACATAGCACCTTTCATGCAAGATTGCAATAGAAAGTGCTTCACAAAATAATTAGATAAATACATACAACACAATAATGGAAATCAGAATGATATATTAATAGTAATAATAATAATAAAAAATAAAATAAGATAAAGCTAAAAATAGATAAACATTTTATTAAAAGTAATGCATAAGTTTAACTGAGAGACCGATGCATCACAGTAAAATGGGAAGATTAAAACAAAGCGCATTACGTAAAAGCTAGGTAAAACTAAATCAAGGCCAGATGAGCTATGATTGTAATAACACATTAATATGTAAAAGAATGTGTTATGTAACACCAATAAACCACCACCACAAGCAACGGGGCTTATGGGAAATGTAGTCTTAATGTGGAGAAACACTAGCACTAACAATATCACTGGTGTGAGAGAGAGGAGACCAATCAGCTCCACCATGCTCTCATTTGTTTACAGTCATTAGACCGAGGTATTGCAATTAATTTGACAATGATATATTGGTATTTAAAAAGGCTACATGTAGCACCTTTAAAAATACTTGACATGGTTTAGTTAGTAGCTTCCTTCATTCATTACCAAACCTGCAGACTCTCAACCTGCTCATCTGCTCCTCTGCCGCAATTGGCCGAGTCTCAGCCTCGGCCCCAGGGAGTTGTGGGTAATAAGCCTTATCTTTGATGATGCTGAGGCGGCACGGTGAGAAGAGATTGGTGAAGTGTGTCTGTGTGTGTGTGTGTGTGTGTGTGTGTGTGTGTGGGTGGGTGGGTGGGTGGGTTTTGGGAAGGGGGTTGCTGTCCTCCACTGAGGCGATTAGGCCTAATGACTACACACCAGGCTAGCCTCACTGGACTCATTTTCCCAGAAACCCCCAGGGCTACCTGAGGCTGTTTTTGGGTCATGCTCACCTGCAGTGAGTGAGAGATAGAGAGAGAGAGGGAGAGAGAGACAGAGAGAGAGAGAGCACTGCAGTGAACTCTAACCTCGCTCGTCCAAGGCATTTGGGGGTCTATTTTGAGGTATTTTGAAGCTTTCTTTCTTTCTTTCTTTCTTTCTTTCTTTTCTCTAACGTGTGTGTGTGTGTGTGTGTGTGTGTTACAGGAGTGGTCAGTTCACCTTGCGTGTCGCCGACCCCCAGCTCTTCTCTCAGCCAGAGACGGTTCATGTTCAGGCCGTGTCCATGCAGGTACTGTATACACACACACACACACACACACACACACTTTTTTCAACTAATGTTAGCATGCGACTACTAGCCACTAACACTAGCCTGCCCTCTACTAGATATGTTTAGTCTAGTGTGCAAATCAGTTGTGTTTACAACAGTTGTAGCTGTTGTGGTGTGGCTGTAGATCATTCAGTAACGTTCTCAGTAAAAGTGAATAGTGTGATAAGGTGGATTTGGTTACTGTGACACAGTAAACTGTCTTGTCTTTAGCCCTAGTCTCTACTCCAAAACACTCTGAGTTGTAGCTTGAGAAGAGTCAGCTCAGTTAACCTGAACAAACTGTTAGCTAGCTAACTAGCCAGCAAACACACTGATGTTAATGTGAACATGCTAACGCTAGCCGCTACTAGAGACGTTAGCTAGTGTGCTAATCAGATGTGTTAACAACAAGACAGTGATGTTAGCTGACCAGATACTATGGTTAGCTAGCTAACAAGCTGACATTATCTAAACACTAAATCAATCAGATGGATCAGTGATGAAATGATCAGTTCAGTCAGAAACAGACAGAAATTAACCGTCTGTTCAGTTCTGCTGAGACGGACAAGTTGTACGTTTAGAAACACAACCAGCTGTTCACAGAGCTGAGGACCTCCAATATGGCCGCCAGGGAGTGTGTTACATCCATAGACTGTAAAAAAAGATGGATGTAGTGAGTGACGTCACCCATAGGTTTCTGAAGGGCCATTTTGAAGTCAAAAGTTGGGGTTCACGAGCGCCGCCATGTTGACATTTTTTGGAGCCGGAGCAGCCGGGGGTTTCCCGCAGCAGCGTAGCGCCGCCTGCTATTGGTCCGTGATCGGCGACCTGCGTGATCACTGGACAGGCGACCTGTCAATCCCTGTCAAAACTACCCCGGGTTATAACCGCTATATCCCGTTAATGACGCAATTATTTTGAAAATCGCCATATGGACACACATTAGAAGAAGTGAAATGAGCTACTGAGACCAGAATCTCTTGTCTCTTAAAAAATGTATTGACTTTGTATTTTGAGTGAGAAGTTGGGTTGTGGTCCCATTGACTTGCATGGAGTCGGGCGGTTTGAAGTCTTTTTGGAGCCGGCCTCTAGCGGACGTTAGAGAAACTGCAGCTTTCAGCCACTTCCTTATTGGCTTCAAAATTCACCCGTGGTTTTGGCCGGTTAGTTACATCACCTGAAAACCCCTCTATACAATCCAGCCAAACAGTCATCAAATTCAGGGACATACATGATATAAAGCAATAACTAACATCATGGAAATGCGAGATATCATTCCTTTAAAATCACAGAGGAAGACAAGAATCATCCAGGTGTGTCTGGTGAATCTGACGGTTCATTTTTAACAGTGTAGACGATTCTCATTTTGCTGCATCATCCCTGCTAATCTGCATTCTCCCCCGTTTTGATGCCCCGTCCGCACGGTGTGAAGCCGGGCCGTGATTGGCCGGTGTCGGGGTGACAGCGGGCCGTGATTGGTGTAGAGCTGACCGCCGGCTGTGGCACAGATATGGAAAATAATCAGGAAACAGGGATTAAGGGCTTCTTTTGGAGATTTGGCGATGGGTTAGTGTGTGTGACAGCTGTGTTACTGTGTTCCGTGTGTGTGTGTGTGTGTGTGTGTAGGTGTGTGTGTCTGAGATAAAGAGAGACTGACAAGGAAAGAGACAAAGTGAGAGACTGTTCAGAAAGCGTGACAGAAATTCGAGAGTGCATAACGAATTCAACAAATGATACAATTACCTTGCTGGAAAATGCTTCATTTTCGTGGTTTTCTACGCATTTAACTCTCTGTCTTCTGAAGAGAGACGGGAGAAAAACAAAAAAACAAAACCCACAGTGACAGACGGAGAGTGAGACAGAGAGAGACAGATGGACAGAGATGCTGAAGCAGATAAGACACACACACGCCGAGAAAACCACGAATTCAATTATGTTCCATGTCTTAAAATAAAGATCGTCTGTCGCTGCCAGATCTGTATCATTCATCCTCTGCCATGAAGCTTGGACTTCAGAGACTAACACACGTATGTTTCTGGATAAGAAAGTAGCTTCAGTTTAGTTGGGTTGATTTGCATGAGAGATAAAAAAAAAAAGAAGAGAAGAAGAGGAATACAAACCGAGCAGGTGAGACTTCTTTCTTTTCCCCCTGAAGGGCTTATAAAACCCTCTCACCCTCAAAGAGAAAGAGATTAAAAAGCATCAAGATGACAAACAAACAGTATAATAACAATAATCATAAAAAATTGCTTTTCGCGTTTTGTGCGTGCCATATGTTTTGTCGGCGCTCGGCGTGCGGCGGGAGCGGTTTTTGCTTTTAGAGGCCTCTGTGGTGACGGAGCCGCTTTATAGACCTGCGTGTCTGCTTTCTTAATTTTCCGCCGGCCCAGAGTAAATTAGTCCTGGAGACTCGGTGCTGCAGAGTGCTGCGTGCAGATGGTGATTGAGTGGAGCTATTTGGGCGTGTTGTGCTCTTTTTAGGGGGGGGGGGGGTGAGGAGGGGTGGGGGTGGGGGGCATGATTGCACCATCACTTGATTAGCTCAACTTTCTCAGTGAATGAGCAGAAGCAGCTGAGGAGGAGAGAGGCGGCGTGATTCATCCACAAAACTCTCGACCTCAGTGGATGGGAGCTTCGTCTGTCTGTCTGTCTGGGTGACTGACTGCCGGTCGGCCTTATCTGCAGTCTACAGGTTTCCATCCCAGTAGCTGATCTCACTCATCTGTTTAGCACAGCTTCACCCTATAGAGGAAACTGTGAAATCAGCTGCTGTAGAGTTTGGTTGGAATGAAAACCTGCAGAGTCTTGGCCTATAGTGATGAGGCGATATATCGAAATTCAATATATCGCAATATAAAACAGCGACAATTCATATGGAGGGTCAAGAACATGAATGGTGATATTAGCTGCATTTTATTCTGCTGTAGTAATCACAGATGAGACGCTTGACCATCAGTTTCACAAGCTCTCCATCCAAATTATATTATCGTCACTTTGTAACGACATTTTTAAATTGTTGTTTACATTCTAGCAGCCGATGGCATCGCTAGAAAGATTTGTGTCTCAGAAATAAACAGAATTCTGCACAGTCAGACTTTTATTTATCACATCGTATCGTGGTTGTATCGAATCATGAACCTCATGTCGCGTATCGAATCGTATCGTGAGATAAACAGATCTTTGGCACATGGTTGAGAACCAGTGACCTGCAGGTGAGAGAAGTGAGTTCAGACTTGTTGCTCGTTCAAATCCCACACCGACTGGGAAAGTCGAGTGGAGACAGATTTCATTTGGTTTCACAAGATTTCGAGAGAAGAAAATCATTCAGTTGAAAGAAATTCTTGGCAAAGGAGAAATGTTCACTAACAGGAATGTAGACAAATTTGCGCACAAGATTTGAGAGAAATAAAAATGATCATTTAGTTTATTTTAGCTCATGAAACATGGGACCAAAACTATACTGTACATGTTGCATTTATATTTTTGTTCAGTATATTTATAGATGGAGATAGAAAAAAAACGTGTGGATTCATGTGAATTTACAGACAAGAAACAGTGCAAGCAAGATTAATCCGGAGCACAGGAATGTGAAAAGTGGTGTGGAACAGTATCAGTATGAAGCAGGCTGGTGCTGAAAAAGACCATGTGTGCTTCAACCTTCCCTGTACTAACTAAAAATTGAAAAAAAAAGAAAAAGAAAGAAAGTGTGGATTGGAACGGGCAGCAGATCCCCAGCGGGCGTCTCAGACTGTAACAGCCTCAGGATGAAAGATCTGAGCTGCAGATAGCCTTTCCCCTCCTGACAGGACCGGGAAAGTTTTTAGAGTCCAGTCTGTGCTGATGGCATTTTCACAGTGGTGGTCTGACACACACACACACACACACACACACACACACACACACACACACACACACAGCACATACTGCTTTTTGTACATCTTCATCTTAAAGTGGTAATCCACAATTTCTATTTTTTATTTAGTCTCCATCTCTGTCCCTCAGCCTCACTGTGGTGTTTCTGCACTGCTCTTCCCACAGATCACCTGTCAATCAAACAGTGTGGGCGGAGCTTGGATTTTCTGTTGCTGCAGTTTGAGTTTCTCTCTTCTCTGTCTGTTCAGCCATGGTGGCTATCACTGCTCATGCTAACTACCCAGTTCTTCTTCTACTGTTTATTCCAGACAAACCGGGAACGTAAAATGCATCACTGGATTTTAGAGCAGACAGTGGAAAAGATTTATGAACTGGATATAGGTTGGATCACTATTATATTATAGCAATTGGTAATAGAGAGTAGAAAAACAGACATTTATTTAGACGAAAATGTTGTGGATTATTACTTTAATGCATCATCCTCCACTCACTTTTGACCATATCTGTGGGTCTAGGTAAACAGCAATACAAGATATGTGTTGTGATTGCTTGACACCCACACACACACACACACACACACACACACACACACACACACACACACACACACACAGAGAAGAGGGGAGCTGCAGATGAAAGGCACCGCTACAAACCAAGAGGATTACAGCCAGACAGGGGGGTGAAATTGACTCGGGGACCCCTTCCTCTCGCTCCGCCTCGCTCCTGAGCGTCCGGAGCGAAGCAGCAGAGAAACAACACAAAACAAAACAAAGAGCAAACCAAAACCCCCAGGAAGCAGCGCAAAAAGCTTTTCCATCTCCTTGAAGCGCTGTAGAGCGCCGCGGGCCCCGTGGGTGCCGAGAGCTCTCTCACCCTAATATGAACCTCACCCCTCCCTCACCCGCGAGGCCCAGGAAGAACGGTCCGCCTCGCCCGCCCGCCCGCGTGTGTGTTCCTCTGTTTGTGTTTGTTTTCGTGTGCCTCGAGGGGGGGATTTCGCAGGTTGCCTTTAGCTTAACTACATCTTAGTGAGCTAGCATGTCTTAGCACGATTTAGCAGCGGCACCCACCCACCGTCAGCCGCCGCCAACACACCCAGCACCTTTTGTTTTCCTCCTGCGAGGCGCAGCAGTGGAGGAGCAGGACTTGTGCGGGCGCCTGTCTCTCGGAGATAATTCCTCTGGGGTCGAAAAGTTTGCCACCGAGCGATCCCCGGCAGAACCGAAAGGGCAACAACAACATCCTCCCTCCGTGTTTCTGTGTTTTCTGCTTTCTATCAGCTTCAGCCAGAGGTCACACTGGCTCGACGACACGGAGGGGGAGTTGTGTGTGTGTGTGTGTGTGTGTGTGTGTGTGTGTGTGTGTTGTATGACTTTTAGCAAGTCATCGCTCTCTCTGGAGCCAGCTTGTTTCTGAGCATCCCCCTCGCTCAGGAGAGTTGGAGCAGAGCCAGCGGCTGCAGCGGTGCGTCAGTCAGAGAGCCGGAGCGGGCCGGCGCTCGGCGGCTGACAGCCGGCGTGATTTAGGGTCGGCGGCGGAGAGAAGCGGCTCCGGGGGGACGGGTCGTGTGTCTCTACCCGCACCCGCCGACGCCGCTTACAAATGTTTTGGTAGAGGAGTCGTATTAAAATGAATTGCAGCAATCTGAGTCGACGGCGGTGTGTTGGCCTGCAGCCTGACTCTTTGTCTTTCTTTGTCTTTCTGGGTGTCACACACTCAAACACACACACACTCAAACACACACACACACACTCAAACACACACACACACAAACACACACTTTCTATCCTTACGAGGACCTTTCATTGATTACATTCCCCTAACCAGGTTCCCATGGGCCTGAAAATCCTTGACGGTTTATGGATTTGAAAGAAATAAAGTAAGGCCTTCATCAACACTTCTCATCCCGAGGAGAACCCTGTGGAGATTACATCGATACAGCAGCAGTTTGAAAATGAAAGATTTCACCAGGATTTCTTCACTTTCTTGGCTCTATGTTGTCTAATTCTGACTGATGTCATGTCTTACCGCCAAACAGGCCAGTTTTGAGTCCTTGAATTTCACCTAACAAACATCCCGTAGTCATCCTGAGAGAGAGTCGTCCTAAGAATGGGAAGTTATGAAAAAATATTTTGTCTCAAAAAGTATGGACGAAGACCAAAAACGCTGACAAAGTTTGGAAAACATCTGGAAACTCGGCATCACTGTGCACAGTGTTTTCCTCTGGGACAGACCGTGTATATTCAGATTGATAATATTGTCAGCCTGTATAGTCAGATGTATAAAACAATGAATGATAGTTATGCATTGCCTAAAAATTGAGGCCTTAAAAAGTATGGATTTTAAAATGTAAAATGTGTGGGAACCCTGCTAATAATGCCTATACCAGCCCCTAAAAGTGAGGATCGGCCACAATGATCCCACTTTGCAAAAACCTCCACACTTTAAAGGTCTAATCCTCAAACTGGTTCTTACAAGGATAGAAGTACAAACACAAACACACACACACACACACACACACACAGAGCGCTGTGTAAAGTCGTGCCCTTGCTCTCAATAGGAGGTCTCCCGCTCTCCTAAAATGACTTTGTAAGCGAGATAAAGCTGGTCTGGCCCTGGTGAGGCTTCAGGTGCGGCTGAGCGCGGCTTCATGAGGCGCCCGGCTTAACCTCGCCCTCCTCTTCCTCTTCATCTCCCTCGGCGGCGGGAGACCGCAGCCCCCGCGCCCCGACCCTCTGGGAGAATATTTATCATCTGACAATTTGGGAGGCTTTGCAAGATCGCTTTGTCCTCTCGCTGTGTTCGCTAGCAGCCGCAAAATGTTGAATTTTGGCTCTTTATCCTAAAAATGACGGGTTATTTTAAGACGCTGTGGAAGAAAACTCAGGAGGAGAGAGAGGCTGTTTGACAGATTTATTCAATCTGCAGGTTGGGTGCCAAGGAACTCAAAATCTAGATGATTACACAGAGTTTTATGGTGTTGAATATTCATGATTATGTTAATACAGATAGAATATAATAAAGCTGTTGGTCAAAACGTATACAGCCGTATGGACAAGACTGAACAACCAATGATAATTATAGTTTGTCAATGTTTCTATGAGATTTGGGCATTTGCACATTCCAAGTTGTTACTTAGTTTATTCTTATAATGGTGAAGCAGATTCGGTATTCTGGAGTTTTAGGCACTTAAGGTGTAGATATGGGTCAAAGGTCACATGAAGTGAGCTTATAGGAACGTTGCTTATTATAGGTACTTTTCTATTTCTTCCTCAACAAAGGGAGCCACTTTCCACCAAGGATCAGTGATATCCGGGTTCATAGTCCGTGAACTGGTTTTGAAAGGGTTCACGAGGAACCTCCTGGGATTCTCTGTGGTGGCACACTGAAGAACCCCTGAAGGTTCCTGAGAGCACCCCCCCCCCCCCCCCCCCCACTCAGCTGTGAAAGTGTTGTTGTGAATCCCCCTCCGCTCTTCTGTTTGCTCTGAATTCCCTGTCTGTCGTTGAGGCAAAAAAATGTATTTGACCTGCAGCCAGATTCCTCTGTCATCCCCGATTCAGCTCTCCGTCTATTTTGGTTCTTTTCTGATAAACAGGCGCAAGATGAAGAGCTAATGAAGTTTTCAGCTGGCAGTCGTTTGCTATCTAAAACCCTGTCACTTTAATGCTGCTGCACCCAAACCTCTTACCCAGTTTCACCACAGCAGTACCCAAACTCTGTCTATCTATCTATCTATCTATCTATCTATCTATCTATCTACCTACCTACCTACCTACCTTCCTCCCTCCCTTCCTTCCTTCCTTCCTTTCTTCTTTGCATCCTTCTTTCCTTTCCCGTCTTCTTACCAAATTTCAACACAGCAGTTATAGGCTACTATTGGAAAACCGCCACACACAGAGAAATACTGAGAACAGAGATAATCTTCTGCACAAAGCAAATTGTATTTTTAATTAAATTGTCCACTTTTCTTACACAGCCTTCATCAGTGTCACACACCATGTATGGACCGACTCGACAATTTAATTTAAAAAAATCTTTGTGCAGAAGCTGCTTTCCACTCTCACCACAGCCGTCATAAAAGTTTCATCTTCTATCTGTCTTTCTGTCTGGATCTATATTCCAGTGAAAGCTTCTATCTATCTTTCTATTTTGAATTATATTCCAGTGAAAGCTTCTATGTATCTATCTATCTATCTGAATCTGTATTCCTAGAAAGCTTCTATCTTTTTATCTGTCTTTGTATCTTTCTATCTGAATCTATATTCCAATGAAAGCTCCTATCTATCTTTCTATTTTGAATCTGCATTCCAGTGAAAGCTTCTATTATCTTTCTATCTGAATCTATATTCCAGTGAAAGCTTCTGTTATCTTTCTATCTGAATCTATATTCCAGTGAAAGTATATTCCAGTGAATCTATATACCAGTGAGAGTTTATTCCAGTAAATCTATATTCCAGTGAAAGTTTATTCCAGTGAATCTATATTCCGGTGAAAGTATATTCCAGTGAATCTATATTCCGGTGAAAGTATATTCTAAAAAAAGTATATCTATATTCTGGTAAAAGTTTATTCCAGTGAATCTATATTCCAGTGAGAGTTTATTCCAGTAAATCTATATTCCAGTGAAAGTTTATTCCAGTGAATCTATATTCCGGTGAAAGTATATTCCAGTGAATCTATATTCCGGTGAAAGTTTATTCCAGTGAATCTATATTCCAGTGAAAGTATATTCCAGTGAATCTATATTCCGGTGAAAGTTTATTCCAGTGAATCTATATTCCGGTGAAAGTATATTCCAGTGAATCTATATTCCGGTGAAAGTTTATTCCAGTGAATCTATATTCCAGTGAAAGTATATTCCAGTGAATCTATATTCCAGTGAAAGTTTATTCCAGTGAATCTATATTCCAGTGAAAGTTTATTCCAGTGAATCTATATTCCAGTGAAAGTTTATTCCAGTGAATCTATATTCCAGTGAAAGTTTATTCCAGTGAATCTATATTCCAGTGAAAGTTTATTCCAGTGAATCTATATTCCAGTGAAAGTTTATTCCAGTGAATCTATATTCCAGTGAAAGTTTATTCCAGTGAATCTCACCCTCATCTTTTCCCTCTGTCTCTTCTCTGTGTTTCCAGCCTCCGAGGGTCGTGGCGCTCGCTCCGCTGCAGGTGGAGGGTCCGGGCGCCGCGGCGACCGTCACCAAGTCGGTGCTGCAGGTGGACGACCCCGACAACCCGGCCGACGTCCTGGTCATGGTCCTGGAGCCGCCCCGCCGCGGCCGGCTGACCCGTCTCCACGGCGACCGGGCTCTGGGCCAGTTCAAGCTGGAGGAGCTGTCGCGGGAGCAGGTGCAGTACGTCCACGACGGCTCGCAGGGGGGCGAGGACGGGGCGGTGCTGCAGGTCAACGACGGACACAGCTACCGGAACGTTCTGCTGCAAGTCCGCATCGCTCAGAAGGTAGGATGGAGGGAGAGGGATGATGGGTAATTCAAGTCTGATAATCAATATACTGTATATAGCTGTAACCGTCTCCTTCCTGCTTTTATTATGCTTTTACCCTGCATTAGCGCTGGATGCAGTGTAGCTGTTGTAAAAGTCCAGCTTCATGCTTTTATCCTGCATCTGTCCTACATTAATACTGCAGCAAGTTATTTGTTTAATGTAATGCAACAGGATCAAATTAGCATATTGTAACACAAAGCCTTAATGTCTCTTGACCAACTAGCTTCTAGACTGTTCCTTGTCATTTCGGATGGTCAAGAACAAGAAGAGAGCAAAGCTTGATTTTTTTCCAAACATTTCCTCTTGTGGGTGGAGCCAAAGTGCAGCACTGGTGGAACTTCTACAGCAGCTTCACCTTAGGCTTTCACTTAGAACACAGCGTCTCACCAAGAAGAAATAAACAGACAGTAGATGCTGCAAGGGTCAAAACATATTTCAAAAAATTAAACATACATAACAAATGTTTATTTAAGACACTCTGCTGTTACTGGCTCTATTAAAAAATGATTCCTCCTCGAAAGAGGAAGTCCTGCATCAATACTGCATTAATACTAGATGAAATTCTTTATTTAATCTCATCTAACTGAATCAAATTAGTATATTGTAACACAAAACTCTACCGTCTCTTAATCAATTTCCAGTTTCCATTACTTGTAACTTCAGACGGTCGAGGAGAGAGCGAATCTTGATTTTTCTAAACAGTTCCTCATGTGGATGTTGCCAAAGTGCAATAATGCAGTAAACAGTGAGACGACAGTGAGAACATCAGCTGACAAAGTTACACAGAAAACATTTTTGCTGATTGGATATGAAACATTCTGCTGCAGCACCTGACCTGTGTGGCATGCAGGTTTGATCTCAATATCTGTCAACATGCTACACAAACAGAAATATTAAAGGGGCCCTATTCCACAAGTTCAAATGCATATAGGTAGGTCGTGAAGGATATCTGATATTAGATATTTAATGAATACACTTTGAAAAGCTGAGTTTGCTTGTGTTTAGTTTCAAGGTTATTTCATTTAAAAAATAATAGAAAGTAAATACATTTCTAGAGGCAGTTTCTGATTAGCTCCCATTGAAAAGCGGACTTTGAAAAATATTATTCACTCTTCAAAAGTCATGAGAATCAAACAAACATGCTCAGTGTTTTCAGTTTGCAGGATGTTTATTTGTCATGTCGGCCGGTCTAAACCTCTTGACGCCGGCTGTATTCCTTGAAACATCTTTTTACCGCCTGATCTTCAGCGCTCATCGCGTCGGTTCGGCCTGACGCGCCCACACAGCGCTCTGTTGACTGTAGCACACGCTGATCCCGGTGCGCTTAACCACCGATATAAAAAACAGGGTCAGGCCTTTAAAATGGCAGCCGGATCCCCCTCTGTCAGCGCCGCTGTTCAGGGTTTATGACGAAGACGAGAGCAATTATCTGGCAACGAGCGCCGGCCACCGTGACTGAGAGAGAGGGGGGGGTGGGGGGGGGGGGGTGGGGGGGGGGTAGGCTTGACACAAATTTGGCAGCCCCCACAGTTTCTACACACACACACATACACACACACACACATACACACACACACACAAAGAGTGCAAGGAGACAAGGCAGGACCTGCCCCCAATATCGGAGATGTCTAGACAGATAAGCAGCAGAGACACAGGGCCTCTTGGGTCCTAGCCAGTGTGTGTGTGTGTGTGTGTGAGAGAGAGAGAGAGAGAGAGAGACTGTGTGTGTGTGTGTGTGTGTGTGTGTGTGTGCAGGGAATGGGGATTCTGACTTGGGTGGGTATTAGTATCCATATGTGTGTCCATACTGTCTCTCTGTGTGTGTGTGTGTGTGTGTGTGTGTGGTTGTGAGTGTGTGTGTGTGTGTGTGTGTGTGTGTGTGTGTGAGTGTCTGTACGTACGTGTATGCATGTGTGTGTGACAGACTGTGTGTTTGTTTGTGTACGGGAAATGGGAATGAGGAGTCAGAGGAATGTTAGCGTGTGTGTGTGTGTGGTTGTGTGTGTGTGCGTGTGTGTGTGTGTGGTTGGTTGTGTGTGTGTGTGTGTGTGTCCTGCAGGCATCTCAACAATCTACTCCCATCCCTCCTTTGTGCTCCTCTCACCGCTCCGTGAAGCTCCCACAGTGGAGGATCACTATACACACCGTGATACACACATACTGTTCTCACACACACACACACACACACATACACACACACACACACACAAAACTGACAGACTGATGTATATACAGTATATTACACACACACACACACACACACATAGAGCTGGGTTTCAGTGCAATTTTGTTCCAATACTTATACCGATGCATCAAATTCAATACCACGTTACGGTTTTTCGATGCCGCTTTTTGTTATATTAAAGCAAATTTCACTCTATGAAAGCAAATGATTTTCTGTATAACATTTCAAAATAGCATTAGACCATACTCAGTTGATTTTCTCAATAAAAACACCCAGAAACTGGAAGAAAATGTGAAGAATGCAACATTTTCAAGCTTTTTGATGCCTTTCAGTACTTTTTGCTGCTCTAAAAATAATTTCCAATACCACAAATTCAAAACATTTCCACGGAAAAAATGTGAGAAAACATATGGAACAAACACTTTTTGGCTCCCAAAGCAAGGCTAAAATACCCAAACACCCATGCACACACACACACACACACACACACACACACACACACACTTTCTTAGACACACACTTAAAGCTGTTAAAGACATACTTTCCTTCTGTCCAACAAGACAGAAGTCCATGCTGCCCTACAAAGCCAAACAGCAGTAACTCCTTTTTTGTTTATTTTAAAGGTCATGACGAGGGTTTGGATTTCATATCATCAAAAAACGACACCTTTAAATGCCACGAAACAATACACTATCCACCTGTGTACCGGCAGTGCTTCTGTCAGGACAGCAGATAAACTTTTTAGTCATTTTTATCTCGGTTTCATTGCTCACACAGTTGCTACTCTTTGACTCTGCAGGGCCGCGCTGTGCAGACGCTGTTTGTCTGGCTGCGTACAGATGGTGCGCTTCAGGCTAAACTCCTCTGCTTTTTCCCTCTGTAAATCGATAATACCTCACGCACAAACACACACACACACACACACACACACCAGTATCCACTTGCTCTAAAACGGCCTGATGCTGCAGTCTGTCGTGCATTAGATAGAGGAAGATGGACAGCGCGATGGAAAGCTGAGAGAATGCCCTTGATTTATGCCGGAGACGCTGGACGAGTCCCAGCGGTGTCAGTGTGTCTCCTCCTCCTTGTTGCCTCTCCTTTGAACTAAACAGACAGACAGCTACAGACGTCTGTTGTGAAAAATTTGGAGAGTTGTTCCCAGTTATAGCAGCGATGTCGTCTCTTCCTCCCTGACAAAATAAAGAAAAGGCCTAATTTCAGTGGCGGTATCGTGTAAAATGTACAATGCAAGAACCTTTAAAAATTGAAAACTACACTATTATGTAAGAATACACCTGTCTTTTCACACTAATTAAAAAAGTGGAGCTGTAGCAGGGAGGAGCGTCCCATCTGCACTAATTGGGTTTTTTTTAGATTCCCAAATGAAATTCTGGCGTCGGGTCAATTCCTGCTGGGCAATTCTCTGCTAACAGGGAGCGACTAATAGAAACTCCTCTCTCGTCTCTTTGGTTTCCTTTGGTATAAAGTAAACAGTTTGCTGACGTCACCGCACAGGATTTCTGGGTAATGAAGTTCAAATCCTTCAGACAGTTAGCTCTCACTGCCATCGTGAGCTGCCAGCGTGCGAAGGTGCCTTGTGCAGCTGTAACACTTTGGGCGTTCGGCTGACGCTCTTATCCGGAGCAACTTTCAACAAGTGCAACAGTAGAATAAGCTGCAAATTCCTAGACATCAACCAACATCAAAAGCGACAGTAAGGAGTGGAAACTTCACAGCACCCTTATTATTTCTTGTGACCCCAGAATGAGCATGTAAGAGAGCAATGGTGGGAAAATAATAAGAAAGCAATATAATCCTGCACACTGTCTATACCTGCATAATACTTTATTGTGACGTTTCGGACCTTCATCAGACATTTTTGGGACTATATTGCTTTCTCAGTATCGATCTTTTTGGTTTTGGTCCTACACACCTGTCACTCAAGACTTTAAGGTGTGCAAAAAATCTTTTTCTTTAGGACTATAATAAAAAAATAAGAGTTGAGGCAATAAGAAATAGTTCACAAACCCTGCCAGTACTTCCTCAAAAATATAAGCCTTAGATATATTTTCCCAGCAAGGAACCCGGAGGTGATTACCAGCTCCCCCTGGATCAAACCCACACCAATGAACCCCTGGTTTTCAGAGCGTGGCACCCTCTGTTGCACCCTTTGTACTTCCAAGCCCTCTGTCCCAGCAGCAGGGGCTGTCGATGCCAGGCTGTGCCAGTGGACAAAAGGTTTCCAGAAAGATGGATTATTGAGCGCTAAAGCAGGAGACTAATCAGGCCCGTAATGGCCCGGTGATGGATGGCCTTTCTCCCGACCGGGCCTGAGCCTTGGCTGAGTTGTAGCTTTGCTGAAAAGGAAGCGGGACCCTTGGCTTTCAATTACAGTCCGGGGGAGAACTCTTTGAGCCTCTGAAAGACCCCTGGGCTCTCCTGTTCCCTGGCACAAATGGAAGGAATTAGGGTGTTTTTTTGATCCGCCGTCCAGCTCTGTGAAAGGCTAATAGTTTAGCTCGTGCTTTGTTGTCAAGCAGAGGGGGAAGCTGAGTGGTTTGAGTTTAGCTAATGCTGTTTGAGGGGTTCTCTCCTCTCCACTTGTCTTCGCCGTTGTCAAAGTACACGATTATTTTTGAAACGGCGCTCCATATCCCAAATGGAGTCTGTGATTACATTTTAGATTGCTCTGATTTGTTGTTGTTAGCGCTGGCAGCCCGCGTCACACGGCCCGCTGTTTGCTTTCGCCACAGGCCGAGTCCTTTTAGACGCGATAGCGGCGCGTTTCATTTAGAATAAATTAGAATGTGTTGCCGATAAGGATCCAATCTCCATTCTGTTATGTTCCCTTACTGTTTGACAAGTCCATCAGCCGTCCTGTTCACCCTGGCACCCCTACCCCGCAGGGAATTATGGTAATACCAGAGATGACAATGTCATTGTCATTACAACAGCGTGACCGTCCTGGCCGGCAACATGTTTTATTGATGACACCCACTCCATCTCCACAGCATCCTTTCTGTTTTTGTGGACTGCAGCCAAAACACTCCTTCCAGCACCAAGTCCATTTCCAGTCTGTCTCATAACCCTTTTAAGCCCCCATATTATTTTCATGAATTTGTTTTCAAATATACTGTGGCTAAGGACATGAATAATGTTCCTCACGATGTTTTGCAAATGAATGTAGTTTAGTTAACAGAGTGTTTATTGAATACATTTGAAGACTAAGTTGTCACAGGCCGACAGCAGCAGCTCCTCTAATTCAAACGAGGTAAACCTGCTGAGTGGACGCTTTCCAGTTCAAATGCTGCAAACTGGCCTGATTGGACGGACTTCAGTAGTTTTTCCAGTCCAGTTGTGATGCGTTTACTGGAGAGGGTTTTTAAAAATCCAATAACTTTAACTTTAACCACTTAAACAAAATGATTGAGCTCAGGGTTCCTCAAAGAACAACCGGATGGTCCAGGTTCATGGAAGTACCATCATGATCAGGGATTCCTCAGGGAACCTTGTGGGGTTCCCTTACGGTTACAATCTGAGGAACCCCCAAAGGTTTCTTACTTTTTCGAGTAAGTGGAGTCACAGCACCCTGATTGAGAGCAATGGTAGGAAAATAGGAAAAACAAGAGTGAAGACCACATGAACTCCACTTCATAGTTAGAGTTCACGAACCTTGACCGTATGATCCGGTTTATGAAGGGATTCCTCAGGGAACCGTACGGGGTTCCCTCACGCTTACTTTTTAGAGTGTGTGGTTTTCTGGGTCCGGGTGTCCTCGAGAGTCCTCGGTGTTCAGCGGGAGACGTTGATCATTTCGTGGATGATGTGGCCCTCTGAGGAAAAGGCCTGCCATGCTGACTTGTGTGTTTTCTCCGCCTCGGCTCTCCGGCGCTCTGCTGTGATTCTTTGCCTGCTGAAAGACCGGAATGGTGTGATTTGGATCAGCCAAGCAGGCAGGCAGAAAAGCCACAGATGGTCTGCAGGTTATTATCTACACACACACACACACACACACACACATGCACACACACTCACACACCTCTGCACATTCCAGCAATCTATTACCACCTACTGCTTGTATTTATCTCGGTGCACTGATTATCTCCTACTGTGAATGGTCAACTGTCTGGGGGAAGTGTGTGTGTATTTCTGTGTGTGTGTGTGTGTGTGTGTGTGTACAGCTGAAAAGTTTATGAGGAATTGACTTGAGAGGATGTGTGAAAGTTTTATGAAAGTCTGTTTCTTCCCTGGTAAATTGATTTTGCGAAACTCTGCTTAGGTTTATTGAGTATTTTATGGCCAATATTTTTCCCCTTGCAGGAATGTACTTGAGTGAAGACGTGTCTGGCATGGACTTGTTTTGTGTACAGTGACTTGTGAGAACAATCACGCCTTGGTTTTGATGCATGTCAGCAGTGTTGACTTAGCGTTGATTAAAGGGGAATGCCATTCAATTCAAGAATGCATGTAATGTTTTTATTATGGTCAGGGGAAACCCAGTCAGTGTGTGTGAACATGGAGAACTACTTCCAACAACTTTATCTCCTGTAACATCGTCAAGGTGTCAAACCTGGAGCTGCTGCATAGAGAATGAATAGGAGGCTGATTTTATAGACCCAAAGAATGTTTGTTTGAGGTTTTATTATATTGAGGTTTTATACCCAAATGCGTAGTATCTGCTCTTTTTTTTGAATATTTTATTTTTCCAATGCATAAGCACACAGAAATGCAATAAAAAAAATGTAAAAGCAGAACACATAGACACCCCCCACCCACTCCCACCCCTCCACCCCAACACTAAAAAACAAAATGCCAAGTATATAACACGGATGGCTGTTAATTGTCCATGCATGCCAGATTGTCCTGAAGTCAGAGGAAACCCATACGCAATCAAAGTCAGGGGGGGGGGATCAAAGGTTCAAACCCCCATGACAGCAGGCGTCCACCCTGCTGAAGTGTCCTCGAGCAAGACACTGAACGGGGTGTTGTTGTGTAGTTGATGGAGCTTTGAAGGGCAGCAAGAAAAAAGATGAATTTCTCCTTCAGGGATCAATACAGTTTCACAAAATGAGACTGATTCCATAGTTGTGCTGTCAGTTCTTTGACTAAACAAACCACGGACTGACTCTTGCGTTAATACTTCTGATCGACGGAGCGGACGACAGGCTCTCGGGACTCACAGACCCAGAGACACCACAGATGTGGCAAAAACAAGCTGCAGTCCGCTAGCTGTGACAACACAAAGTAAAACCGGCATCAGGCTGCGCTTAAGGGACGGACAACAGAGGCTGCATCTGTTTCTTCTCATACCACGCTGCCTACACCACAGGGTTTTCATACGCTGTGGGATTTCTCAGTTTGAGTGGTATTCAGCGTAAAGAAGTCATTGCTTAGATGAACAGTTTTAATCTGGGGCGTCCTGGTGGGCTAAGGCGCAGGCCATGTAACCGCCAACGTTCTGGTTCTCTCCCTCCCGATCTTTCCTGTCTCTCTCTGCTGTGTACCGTCCAATAAAAGCAAAATGCTTAAAAAAAAAAGTATTAATCTGCAACATTTCCATATAAATAAATGTCAGTTTGGCTACTCTCTACTGCTGTTACAATAGCACAAAAGTGATGCAACCTATCGCCAGTTCGTGAAAGCTTTTACATTCGCAGTTTGAAACACCCGGTGTTTAAACATCTACAGAAACTCAAACTGCATCAACAGAAAACCCAAGCTCCGCCCACACTGTTTGATTGACAGGTGATCTCTGGGAAGTGCAGTGCAGAAACACCACAGTGATGAGGCTGAGCAACGAAGATGGAGACTAAATCACACAAAACGAGGATCTTGCAGATTACCATGTGAAATACTGATAAATGTTTCATGTTTTTGTGTTTAAATCTTGACTGTGTGTGTGTGGTGTGTGTGTGTGTGTGTGTGTGTGTGTGTGTGTTCGGCAGGCGGCCCGCTCCCCTCAGGTGCTGTCGGTGCCGATGACCTGGGTCAGGGAGGGCGGCATGGTGCGGCTGGGCAAGAAATACCTGCAGGCGGAGTACAAGGGCGTTGGCGCTGAGGATATCGTCTACTCCCTGCTCGCCTCAGAGGGAAACCCCAAACACGGTACAAACTCTGCTCACACTCAGCAGGACAAGAGTTTAATTTCAAAACGTTATATGAGATATGTTTGCATGTGTGTTATTTGATATTTTGAAGATTTTGTATGATTGCATCCTCAAGTGTTACTAATCCATAAGCAAACCGTCTCTTTGGTGGCTAATAGTTTCAACAGAACTTTATTATGAGCTTTACTTTCATGCTATAAATCATTTTGTTAAAGTCATTTCTAGTGGTGGATGGATGTTATTTTGGAATGAAGCTCTTCTCCGAGGTTTATTGATTGTGGACTAGTGTGGAATCGGATTAGGGGATTTTTTCAGTCATTGTCTCGCTATTTTCTTCTTCATTTTTTACCTGCTATCTGCTTTACCTGCTTTTTACTTTTCTTCCCCTCCCTCCCCTCATCATCTGCCGTTATGCTCTCCCTCTCTCTCTCTCTCTCTCTCACTCTCTCTCACTCCCTCTCTCTCCTCTCTCCTCTCTCTCTCTCTCTCTCTCTCTCATATTCACACCTGTTTAGCGCTTCTCTGTTTTTTGCCAATCTTCACTCTCTTCTTCCAACATCTGTCTCTCTTTCTTATTTTATTCTTCTTCCCTTCTCTCTCTCTCTCTCTCTCTCTCTCTCTCTGTCTCTCTCTTTCTCTCTCTCTCTCCTATCTACTCCATCTCTTCTTTTTACCAAGAAATGGTATGAGAATATGTCTATAAAACCCACTATAAAACTTTTGAAATGTTCCTTATTCCTCTAAAGTAAAACTTGCAGTTCGAATTATCTACCGTTAATTAATACTAATTTAAAGTTTTGCTTTGCTCAATCAGGAAATCACTAATGGTAATTTCATGAAAAGCAGAGGTTGGGGGTAATTCATTAATTACATGAGGTCTACACACCATACTCATCCCGTGCAAATACGGCTATAGTTGCAATGAATTATGGCCATCTTTGATCTTAGATAACCACATCTACAAGAACCGCCAGGTCTGAACGCCGCCTTAGAGCATCACAGCACCTGAAATAAATATATAAAACAAAAGTTTACTTGGGTGGTTGTTAATTTCACTGCACTTCATGACCCCATCCCCTCATCACCTGCTCTCTGTCCAGGTGAGGTGGTGCTGGTGTCCATGCCGGCCGACGGCCCGGCTGAAGGCTGGCGCCCCTCGCTGTCCGGCGACAGAGGCTCCACCCCCACCAGCTCCTTCACCCAGCAGGACGTCAACGACGGCACCGTCTGGTACCGCCACTTCGGCACCGGGACGGACAGCGACGCCTTCCGGTTCCAGGTCAGTGTCTCTTCTCACTGCTCGCCTCCCAGCGCCGGAGGAGGGGGCGCTGTGACTTTTACTGAATTTATCCCCCTAAAAAAACTAGAAAAACTGGAATACTCAGTTACTTTGCAGTTAGTTTTTTGTTACTTTGGCAGGGTGGTTTGAGTGACTGTCCTAATCCATTAAAGTAATCTTCCATGACGTTTTCTATAAATTAATGTCACAATAGTGATTCAACCCATATCCAGTTGATGAAAAGCTTTTCCACTGTCTGTTCTAAACAGCCGGTGTCTGGTGGCTCTTTCCCGGGAAAAATCCTCTGCCGCACAGGAAGTGATGCGTTTTATGTTTCCAGTTTGTTTGGAATAAACAGAAGAAGAAGAACTGGGTAGTTAGCATGAGCAGTGATAGCCACCATGACTGAACAGACAGAGAAAAGAGAAACTCAAACTGCATCAACAGAAAATCCAAGCTCCGCCCACACTGTTTGATTGACAGGTGATCTGTGGGAAGTGCAGTGCAGAAACACCACAGTGAGGCTGAGCGACAAAGATGGAGACTAAATAAAACAAAACAAAGAGCTTGTGGAGTGGATTACTACTTTAAAGAAAGAATTACCTGCGGTTCAAATGCAGATACACACATGAAGGCGGGGCTTGTCGTACTACTAGCTGCTACTGTAGAAATGATAAACAACAAAAACAAAAAAAAGGAAAAGAAATACAAACTACAAAACTCATGCTGTTTATTGCAAACTTGTGAAATGTTCTTTTATCCTTTAATCAAATAGTTGGAGCTCTTTCCTGGGAAGAAAATCCTCTGCTGCACAGGAAGTGATGCGTTTTATGTTTCCAGTTTGTTTGGAATAAACAGAAGAAGAAGAACTGGGTAGTTAGCATGAGCAGCGATAGCCACCATGACTGAACAGACAGAGAAAAGAGAAACTCAAACTGCATCAACAGGAAATGCGAGGTCTGCCCGTCACTCAGCAGTTGTTTTAATCGCTAATCAGTTTCCAGCTGTGTGTATATGAGTTTTAATTTGACTTAATCTTTGAAACCAGGACTCCCCTGCATGCTGAAAACAAACGATAAAGGGAAGAAGTGCCTGAAACTCACTGAAAGCAGCAGATATATTTTGGCAGGATACATGCGCGCTCGTCTCCTTCCTCTCCTTTCCCGGCTCCAACTCTAATCTCTCCCTCCAGTCTTTCTCAGCACATCAACACTCTCTCCTCTTCCTTCATTTTCTCCACTGTTGATCTCTTCTACCTCGGTCCAAACCCCCTGACTCATCCGCACACAGAATCAACCCGTAGCGACTTAGCTTGATTAGCGTAAATGACACCAAATTACTCGCAAATTAGCTCCAAATCCAAGACAATCCCAGTAAAAATCGATGCGGCACGCAGCGCGCCGTGGTTAAAGGCTCTGTTTCACCTCCGCTCCATTAGAAAACACAGGAGGCAGCCAAAACCTCGTAGCCATGTCTAATCATCTCTCTCTCCCTGTCCCACCCCCCAGATTTTGGCTCCGTCTCTCAGGGCAAATGCGTTTCAATTACACAGTGCAGGATTCAAATTAAATTCTCGAGTGTCTCATCGTTCTGACAGGGTGCGGGAACGCAGAGGCGAGGAAAAGGCGTCGCTCGTCACAAACCGAAACCACTGGAAGCACTTACGCTGTTTGTCAGAGGTAGCGATTAAGTGTGACGGTTTGTCAGCCCGGTATTACTTTCCTCCGTTGGTGTGCGGCGGCTTGTTACGCTGATTGATTCAAATTCATTCTGCTGTTGCGACTTGGGGCTCGGCAGCTGAACAGAAGTAGGCCGCACTGCCGCCGATGCATTTGTTTCCTCTGCAGCAACTTGTGGCTTCGCACATCACAACATGATCAAATGGTATAGTAAATGGTAAATGGTAAATTTTCACAATAAAACCAGGGACATGGAAGGTGGGGATGACTTTGAAGCCAAGTCTTGACAGAGCAGGGGAATGGTTGCCATAGCAGCCAGACCCAACACATACTAATGCAAATCCAACATCAATAAAGGCACAAATTAGTGCCTCCATTTTTAAAGCTGCACTAGGCAACTTTGCACGTCGGTGGTTCCAAATGGCAGCAAGCAGTAACTGATTGAAAAATTTGAACTTCATTACCCAGAAATCCTGTGTTGTGATGTCAGTAAACTGTTTGTGATGCTTTATACCAAAGAGACGAGGGAGGAAAAGATCTAACGTTGGTGAGTCCAGCTTTCTCTGGACGCAGCGCTGCTCACTGCTGTTTGGGACAGTGGTTCTCAACCTGGGGGTCAGGACCCCCAAGAGGGCCGCAAGATAATTTAGGAGGGTCGCGAGATGATTTATGGGATAGGAAATAACATATTTCTACTATCAAAATGTATTATCATGTCCATTTTTTCAGACGTTTTGCAAATTTTCAGCCTCTAGGCCTCTGGTAATCAAATCAAACAACCTGAAAAGGGAAAATCATTCTCTGGTTGAACTATTCAGCACTCTGCATCTGCAGCCTGTGATGGGAGGTTGTGAATAGGCAACGCTTCGTTTTAAGGGATCACGAGCCAAAAGGTTTGAGAAGCACTGGTTTAGGAGACAGTCTGGATTTCAGTTACGATGTGTGATGGGTGAAGTGGACACATGCAACACAGGAGTTTAATTTGGACAAACAGGGAGAATCTGTGGGGTTTCAGTTAGTGCGGACGGGACGCTCTTCTCTGTTGCAGCATATAACGGGTTTACTTTTACAGAAAACTCTTTCTAGTGCAGCTTTAATGTAAGTTTTCTGACATTTCCAATCTATTTGAGGTTTCATGTTATATTGTATCAACTGGATAATCAATCATTTACTGCCACACCACCACCTTGGATAAAGCCAGCTGAGTTGGCATTGACTTTTGTGTTATAATACATTACTTCTGATTGGTGGAGCTGACTCCGGACTTGATGCTGCTGTTACATTACTTCTGACTGACAGAGCTGACTGCAAGTTCTTGACTTTCTTACCCAAAATGCCACTGATGTGACAGGAACAAGCTGCAGCAGAATGGCATCGAGAATAAGGAAGTCGTGACAAAAGCTGAGGTGCTTCTGTTGCTTATGTATATCAGGGGACAAAACAATTTAAGGCTACATATTGTGGAGAGCCTGAGTCAGAGAAATAGAGCAGCAGTAACACAGTTTGACGTCCAACAACAAAAAAAAAAAAACACTATTAAAATCGTGGGGGGAGAATGGAGCAGAGCCAAAATTCAAGTGGAGTTTCTTCCCAGACTGGAAGGCAGAAGGGATTAGACTCAGAGAGCAGACAGGTGTTGATCCAGGAGCTGCAGTCCACTTTCTTTTTTTTTTTTTTTTTTTTTCAAATTTCTTTTTATTGAAACATTGATAAAATCACTTATTGCTGTAATTATATTGTCTTTTACATTTTTTTTTTTATTTTTTTTTTAAAATGAGAACAATAGAAGACCAATTTCTATATATACTGCATCCATTTACATCTGTATTAACATATCTCCATATAATCTTATGTAGATTTACTTATATAACCTATATATCTATAGACGTCAACATCTACTCTTGGTCTTCCAAAAAAAACCCAAAAATAAAAGGATAATAAATAAAAGAAAAGGAAAAGAAAAGGATAAACAACATGCAATCCACTTTCACTCATCAACAAACTGTAGCATTAGCTTCTGATCCAGTTCAAATAGACAGAATGTAAAAGCAGATGGAGTAGTGAGTGTGACGTCACCCACAGGTTTCTGAAGGGCCGCTTTGAAGCCAAAACATCGGGTTCACGATCGCCGTCATGTTGACATTTTTTTGGAGCCGAAGCAAAACCGAGCCGCAGCTCCGCCTGCTAGTGTTAGCTGGGTTGTGGTCCGTTGACTTCATGGAGTCGGGCGGTTTGGAGTCTTTTTGGAGCCGGACTCTAGCGGGCGTTAGAGGAACTGCTGCTGCTGCCACTTCCTTATTGGCTTCAAAATTCACCTGTGAATTTGGCCGCTTGATTGTAAGCAACCAAAGGTGTGGAGGTCAAGGGTCAAAGCCACAGCGCCCTGACATTACTCCTGTGACTCGACTCAGTGATATTGTGATTTTTGTGATTTTGATTGTGAGGTTTTTTTTATAATGTATTTTATGTATTTTATGGAGTTTCACTGAGGCAAATTCAAATTGTTGACAAGGCAATAAATGATTGAATCCTGAATCTTGAATCTTGAATCATAGGAGACGAGTGTGCCCAGTACTGTGACGTCTTTTTCCTTGGGTTTTCTGTTGATGAAGTTTAAGTTTCTGTTATTTTTCCCGGGGAAGAGCTTCCAGACACCGGAGGTTTAGAACAGTAAATGGAAAAGCTTTCATGAACTGGATATAATAGAGTAGGAAAGAGTAGGAAAATGGCCATTTATTTATATGAAAATGTCTCAGATTACTACCTTAAACATGGTCAACTAAGCATCGACTGCTTTATGCTGAATGCCACTCACATTGAGAGTTCCTGTATGAGCATCCTGTGCTGTAGTATGAACAGAGATGGATGCAGCCTTCCTCTCAGTATCTATTGATCAGCTCAATAGAGCTGTTGCACAACAGCCTCCCTGACCTTGGCAGCATTGCTGTTTTGCGCTCGCCTATTTGCAGCTCCATTCTGTAGCAGCCGCATGTGCTTTTAATGTGTTCTGTTGCTTGATGTTGTTTGGCCAGTTGTCGTTTGTGTTTACCGTATTTTTTACACCCTGCCTGCGAGCAATTTCCCCTCGAGGGATAATAAAGAATTGAACTGAATTGAATAAAGCGCAGCCTGATGCCAGTGCTACTACTGCTGTGTGTTGTCACAGATATTGGACCGTAGTTTGTTTTTACTGCATGTGTTGTAGCTTTGGGTTTGTGAGTCCCAAGAGCCTGTCGACCACTCTGTCAATCAGAAGTCAAAAGTTTGGACACACCACATTTTTCTTTATTTTTACTATTTTCCACATTTTAGAATAATAGTAAAGACATCAAAACTATGAAATAACACAAATGGAATTATGCAGTGACCAAAAAAAGTGCTAAACAAATCAAAACAATCTTATATTTTAAATTCTTTAAAGTAGCCGCCCTTTGCCTTGATGGAAAGGCAAAGGCTTTGGAAAGAAATTCATACATAGGATCAACTTCACTATTTATATTTGTCTAAGAAACACATTTCAAGCATTTAAGCAGAAACCTTTAGATGAAAATGGCTTTAAGAGAATGAAAGCATAGTATATTCAATCAGGTGTGTCCAAACTTCTGACTGATTGATGAGCAGTTTAGAGTGAGAGGAGGAGGAAGAGAAGGGAGGAGGGATATGATTCGGAGAGTAGAGACTAACATGAGGTAGACTATTTTCTTGAAGAGAGGAGTTTCCAGACTACAATCAATCAATCAAACTTTATTTATGTTGCACCTTTCATGCAAGATTGCAGCACAAAGTGCTTAACAACATGAGAAGATAAATTGATACAACACGATAATGAAAATCAGATCATTAATCATTAATATCATTAATAGTAATAATACAAGTAAGATAAGATGATGAAAGTAAAATAAGAAAATAAAATAGATCAAAATTAAATTAAAAGTAAAGCATAAAATTGGGAGCATAGTGAACCTGAATCTGAGAGACCGATGCATCGCAGGAAAAGGGGAAGATTAAAACAAGATGGATTGCTTAAAAACTATGTAAAAAACAAAAAGAAGGTCAGGTGAAAAAATTGATAGATGGAGAATAACTGTGTGTGTGTGTGTGTGTGTGTGTCCTCAGGTTTCCACCGACGGCTCCGCAGCCACACAGAGCGACGCCCAGACCTTCACCATAGGAGTTCTGCCCCAGATCCCCGGCTTCCCCCAGCTGGCGCCCGACTGCGACCTACAGATCACGGTGAGGGACAAAACAGGCAAACTATATTGATGTTTGAGTGACTCTGTGGTGTGTGTGTGTGTGTGTGTGTATGTGTGTGTGTGTGTTCATCCAAGTCGTCCCTCAGTTACGATGATATGGGTCTTATCAGAGTTGGAGGAAGTAGTAGCTCTTGTCTTACGCCTGTTCTCACCGTAGTGTGTGTATACATCTGTCTGCGTGTGTGTGTGTGTGTGTGTGTGTGTGTGTGTGTGCGCAGGCGTTGGAGGATCGTGTGACAGAGATAACACCGGCGGCTCTGTCCTTCATCGACTCGGAGACTCCCAGCGAGAAGCTCATCTACAATATCACCAAACCCCTGCCGCACGGACAAGGTCAGACACACACACACACACACACACACACACACACACACACATACTCATGCATAGAATAGGCAGAATGCTGGATCAAAGCCAGAGCGTCCTGTCGGGGCGGCAGGAGCATTATAGTTAGATACAGTAAGTGAGTTTGTGAAGTGAGGTTCGCTGGTTTGATTCCCAGTTGAATGGAGCCATGGGGGGAAAAGGTGAGTTAAACTATTCCACCTCTCATCAATTACTGTTGAGGTGCTCTTGAGCAAGGCACTGAACCCCAAACTGCTGCAGTGGAGCGGCTCAGTGGCCGACAGTAGAAGACTGTGGTTTTACTGCTCCCAGGTATGAAAGCGGTTTACTGTATGAAAGTGAAGAAGCACGTTGCTGGAGAAGAGCACACATGCTCAGCGTCCTCCCTGGATAAAATTTAAGCTGTTTGGAGGATTATATACATGCCGATTTTACCAGAACATCCTACAGATTAGTAATAAAGACTCAAATTATATTTTCCAATGTGTGTTTTTTGCCGATAAGCAAGGCGAAAACAAACTGCCAGATTTTTGAAGGGACTTTGGTGTGGTAGGAGGGCCTCCTGTGTTTTTGAATTGCAGAAATCTCCGCAGCGTGTGCCGGCTGTTCACTTTGTTTCACTCACTACCATTCAGGAACCTCTGCTGATATTTACCAGTCATATAATGCCTCAGTAAAGCAGAAATAATACACATTTATTACACCTTTAAGTGCCTTGCTCATGGGAACCTTCCCCACCCAGCTTTACCCAGCCGGTCCGGTCTGGTCATCAGCCTGCTTCTCTGACCTCGAGGTTACTGCCACCCTCCACAATGCTGCCTTTTTGATTACTAGTTATCTATCTAGACTATTATAGAAATGAGTGTCGGTTTCCTTTCTGCTGAATTTAATGTGGCGTTCAGAACCGGAGCCATTAATTTTGAATTTGGACCATCTGACGGACTGGTGTATCATTTTCAGTTCTCCATCTAATGAAAGGGAAAAACGATTTACAATGGGCTGTATTCATCAACTAATGGACTGGTAAATCTGTGCAGGACTCATTTTTAGTCGAGCCAATGAGGACCAGGACAGCTCCAAATTAAACAGCAACATTTGTCATGCGTGTTTCATTTTCTGAAAAAGCTTTTGACCCTTGCTGCATCTAGTTTCTATTTTAATTCCTCCCACTTTTGGGAGTGCTGCTGCACTTTGGCTTCATCCAAAAGATGAAGTGTTTGGAAATGTCATGTTTTTCTCTCTTTTCAGTCACTGGAAAGTTGAGGAATGTATCTAGTCAGTTTAGAGACACCAGAGTTTTGTGTTATAATACATCTTTTTTTGTTCGCTAGCGTTACTCAAGAAAACTGTGGTTCTTTGGCTCCGCCCACTGAGGTTTAACTCAACCAATGAGACTATTTCTGCCTCCAGAGCAGCTCCGCCTCCGAGAAATGTTTGCAGAACTAAAACTCCAATCTGAGAAAGATGCAGGATAAATGAAGCAGGACTTCTACAGCGGCTCAGCATTAGAACAGTATGGAGAGTGAAAAGTATAAATCTCCCTGTTTCTTATCAGGTGCCATCGAACATCTGGACCGGCCGTACAAAGCGGTGAAACATTTCACCCAGGCCGACGTCAACAACGGCAAGATCGTCTACCGACCGCCCCCCGCCCCCTCCCACCTGCAGGAGCTCTACCAGTACTCCTTCATCGGTGAGACACACACACACACACACACACACACACTAACCTTCAGTTCAGGAATACGCCACGTTTTTTGGACATTGTCCAAAGTAATGGACACCAAAATCATCCACGTGTCCCCAGTAGATCATTGGCTCTGGTGTATTATGCTAACTCTTTAGCGCTCGCTCTTTAGCATTTACTATGTTGAGTCATAGTGGGCCACTAGCATTATCCAAAGTAAGAAAACTGAGCTTTTAGTAATAAAAAGTTCTTCGTTGGTTTTATTATATGGTCTGTAGAGTCATACATTTTAAAAATCAAATATCATTAACTCTATATCGCTGATGTAGCCAGGTTTATTTTTGGAACTTTTTCATGTGACCAACCACGTATTCATCCGCTGCGCAGTGATTTTTAGCTGTACACTCACCACCTTTATTTTGTATGAAAAAATGGAAAGTACTCCTGGGTATTTGAAAACGATATTTTGTATTCTATTTTATATAAATTTCACCAGTGTATACCATGCGTATAATTTAAGATTGCTCATCATTTAAGATTGCTCAGCTGCAAGTTCTCATTTTCTCATGTTTGTGATTGTTGCTTACTATCACTCAACATAGTGTACGCTAAAGAGTTAGCATTGAGACTGCTATCACTCAACATAGTGTATGCTAAAGTGTTAGCATTGAGACTGCTATCACTCAACATAGTGTACGCTAAAGAGTTAGCATGGAGACTGCTATCACTCAACATAGTGTATGCTAAAGAGTTAGCATGGAGACTGCTATCACTCAACATAGTGTACGCTAAAGAGTTAGCATGGAGACCGCTATCACTCAACATAGTGTACGCTAAAGAGTTAGCACGGAGACCGCTATCACTCAACATAGTGTACGCTAAAGAGTTAGCACGGAGACCGCTATCACTCAACTTAGTGTACGCTAAAAGAGTTAGCATGAAGCCTGCTATCACTCAACATAGTGTATGCTAAAGAGTTAGCATGGAGACTGCTATCACTCAACATAGTGTATGCTAAAGAGTTAGCATGGAGACTGCTATCACTCAACATAGTGTATGCTAAAGAGTTAGCATGGAGACTGCTATCACTCGACATAGTGTACGCTAAAGAGTTAGCATGGAGACCGCTATCACTCAACATAGTGTAGGCTACGCTGAAAGGTTAGCATGAAGGTTGAGCCAGTGATCCACTGGGGACACTTGGATGATTTTGATGACTATGTTCTCTTCACTTTACTGGTTAGATGTCCAAGTTTGTTTTAGTTTTCGCTATCAGTCACTTTGTAAGACTAGGTGTCAATACTGGTTATCTCACTTTAAAACAAACCTCTTGTCATGTTTTGCTGACTCAGATTACAGAAACTCTTGATCACATATTACCATGCTATCAGCAAAAAACTCAGCATACATGATGAATTTTAAATAGGATTTTCATGAATTTAGAGGATTTTTACTGTTTCAAAACAATCCAGAGGTGGGTGAGAAGTTTTCAAAGGAAACTTCAAGTCTTCCAGGAGACGTGCGCTCCACCAGATAATCCATAATCCAGGATCAAAGCAGGTGTTAGTCAACCGTTTCTCCTAATCTGGGGTTGTGAAACTACAGTAAAAAGCTTTGCATCGATAAATCACGCCACACTGCCTGCTGAGTTTTGTGCGTTATAGGCTCATCCGTTTAGTTTTTAT